>NW_026711822.1:0-35165 GCF_026419965.1 Kogia breviceps
TATCTGTACAATGGAAACATTAATGGACTTATACGCACGAGATTGTTGGAAGGATTAAGTGAGATGTTATATATAAAGCATCTGGCATATCATAAATGCCCTATGAAGATGATGATGGTGGTGGTGGTGGTAGTGATGATGTCATTGCCATGATGAACATTGGACTCAAATATTGCAGGTGGGAGAAATAAATCGATGGTGTATAGGCCAGAGTCGTGCCTCTGGGCGTATGAGTACATCTTGTCCAGTTGATGTGCATCAGCAGTTGACAGGTGGTCCCCAAATGGCACAGCAGGATAAAGGGCAGGATAAAGATGCAGGCTAAGGAGTTGTTGCTTCCATCTCCCTCTAAAACCCTAAAACCCAAGGCTCTCTGGACAAAACAGCTCACGAGTTCCAACACTCATGCATGCGTCCTCAGCTGGGATTCTCTCACTTAGATGAATTCAGGAGATTAATTTAGAATTAATTCAGTAGTAAAACGAACCATCAACGGTGACTTTCTCCTCTTTGTCAGTTGAGGCCTCACCTGCGGAGTCAACAAACCTAGCCACGCCCATCTTCCCTCATGTCTCCCACCGGTGCAGCCTGGGTGGGGCTTTGCTCTGGCTCTGCGCCGATGGCATGTTAGGAAGGACCCTTTTTGGTGGGAAGTGACAGAAACTCAGCTCAAACTTGCTTAAAGGGTAAAGGAAGTTATTGGGTGATGCAACTAAAACATTAGTATCTGACTTCAGACATAGCTGAATCAAGCAGTTCAAATGATATCATCAAGCCCAGACTCTCTGTTAATTCTTTTTTTTTTTTTTTTTCTGGCTGCTTAATTATTTCTTATTATTTCTGGAGAGGGTTAAAGTAAAATAAACACATCACATCAAATAGCCAAGTAGTTCACTGTCAGGAATCTTTTTTAAAATTAATATATAACCGACATATTATATCAGTTTCAAGTCAGTGATATAACATTTCAATATATGTATATATTGTAAAATGACCACCACAATAAGTCTCGTTAATATCCATCACCACCCATAGTTACAGTCTTTTTTCTCGTGATAAGAACTTTTAAGATCATAGCAAATTTCAAATATGTACAACACAGTATTAGTAACTGTAGTCACCGTGCTGTACATTACATCCCAGAACTTACTTATTTTATAATTGAAAGTTCGTACCTTTTGACCACCCTCACCCATTAACTTCTATTAGTTCTCTTTCCCTTTGTGTTGGTTTAATTTTCTGGCTCCAGATGGTGACCCTCCTCAGCGTATTAGCCTCATTTTACTGATAAGATAACTGAGACTCAGAGAGGTGAAGTAACTTGCTTAAGCTCACGCAACTAGGGCAGGGTTAGGACTCAAACCTAAGTGAGTGTGTCCCCAGAGCCCAAGCTCAAATCCCTGCATGATGCGGCCTCTCTGTATTCTGGTCCTGCTTTCCTCCAATATGCTGGGTGGCTTTGAGGCAGCCACTCTGCTTCTCTGGGCTTCCTTTTCTCCCTTTGAAAAACAAAGTGGTTGAATGACATGATCTCCAAATGCCTTCCCATTCTGATGCTTCATGCTTCGGGACCAGATAGTGTGACAGAGGCAGAGAGTTTAAAAGACAGAGAGATGGAGAGGGACAAAAGCAAGCAGTGAGATACAAAACAGGCCACAGGGTGCCTTAGTTTTTCATTCCACGTGGTTCCTAATAGCAGTTTTGACCTTCTGTCCCCAACTTCAGCCTTTAGCAGCCAATTTGGACTTCCAGCTCCTGCTGCTAAGAGATGGCATAAAGGCAAACTGGTACTTTAATAGCTGCCAAATTGGTCCTGACTGTTCCTATAAGTAAATGAAGGGGAGTGTTGTGTTCACTGTATTTCCTTGCTTTCCTCCAAAAATGAAGCAGCTAGATATATTGAAAGACATATAGCACAATTACCAGTTTCCCAGCTAAGCTCTGCAGGGCTGAAAGAAGTAAGTGCCCTGAATAAGCAGGTCTTGGCAAACATCCCCAGGAACTCCTGGGTTCTGCTCGGGGAGCATTGGAGAAGTTTCCCAAATCTCGGCAGCTTGATCAAGGCTCAGTGTGTAGGGACAGGCCCCTTACAGGGAAATGGAAAGGGAAAATCACTTCCCTCAGCCGGAATAGAGTTTCCTCTGGGAATTTTCCAGCCTTGATTGGTCTAAGTTCTCCAAATAATTCAAGGTCACCAGGGCCCCAGTGCTTAGCCCTGGGGCAGAGTGTGGTGTAGTGGTAAGAGCATATGGGCAATGGAGTCCAGACACCCGTGCCAAAGTGCCAGCTCTGCCATATGACAGCCAGGGGACTTTGACAAATGGCTTTGACTCTCCATGCCTTCATGTCCTCTTCTTTATAAGATCCGGACAGTGATGTGGGGATTGTGGAGGACTGAGTATCCTCACTGACCACAGGAAGTGCCGAGCCACGGGCTTTCGAGTTGTGTTATCCTCTTTTAAAGAGTGCAGCTGAGGCTTGCAGAGTTGCTTTAACTCGCTCAGGGTTCCACACAGCTGGCATTGGAGCCTGGTTAAGTCTGACTTTTATCACCCCATGATTAGCGACTGCATCTGAGAGGACCTGTTGTTTTCAGTTCTTGGGGTGTGTGGATGAAAGAGCAAAACTCTGCTGATTTTAAGCAGAATCATTTTTAAAGGAGCAAGGGAGGACAATCAGTCCTTCCCCTACTTTCTAGAGTCACCCTATCCCAAAGTGTGTTCACAATCCACCAGTGATATGTGAGATTATTTTGGGGTGATCATAAATGGGCATCATGGGAGAGTTAGTATTGATTTTATGTATATCAACTAAAATTTATATAATTAGCCCATCTAATCGATGATTTCATGGACAGGATGCTTAGAATAAGACTAAGTTTAAAAGAGAACAGTTGAAGCTATCTAAAGTTGGTTTAGAAAAGAAATATTAAGGAAAGTCTCACACAGACTTCATAAAACCTGTATCAGAGCAGTTAAGAATCTGGGTTCTGGACCCTGACTGCCAGCGTTCGTATGCTGAGCACTCTCTAGGTGTGTGGCCTTGGGTAAGTTACATCGATCACTTGTGCTTCGGTTTCCTCATCTGTAAAATGGGAATAATGATAATAAAACCAGCCTCATAGAATTGCTGCAAGAATTAAATGAGTGAATATGTGAGTAAGCGCTTGGAATAGTTAGTTACGCATATTAAGTTGATGATGGTGGTGATGTTGATAGTGGTGATGGTGACAAGGATGGAAAAGCCTTGAAGATGGTATATATACACGTGATTAATGTTTGCGAAACACTTTCTACAACACTTAGAGAAACAACTAGCATTTCAAATGTAGCAAGACTAGACCAGAAGGAAGCTAGGAGGGGTCCCAGCCCTCAGGTCAGAAGTGGCATAAACAAGTTTCTTCCTGTTCCCTGGTCTGGGGCCCACCTGCTAGAGGTGGCAGTCCCTTGCTGGGCACCAGAATGGCAGCTAAAGCAGCTTCGGCAGCTTCTTCTCTCTGACGTTGCACTAATCTTCAGGCCCAAACCTCCCTTGATGTATAACTAGGCAATTGTTTAACCAAAAGTTGTCAGATCCATCGAGAGCCTGGCCAGGAGCCTCCTCCAAACAAATCTGCTTTCAGGAGGCCCTTTGGTGCCAACTTGCTTATCAGGAGAAGAGCTCTCTCCCCATCTGTCTCGTAGCACCATGATAGATGGGAGGAGGTAATTAATATCTCATCTCCAATGGGGAAAGCAGATTGCATTTCCCTCTTGCTTTTCTTAAACCCAACCAGTGAGTTTATCCCTGTTTGCATGTTCACTTCATTTAATCCAGTTATGGTAGCCATGTCAAAATAAAGCTTAGCATCACACAGGCACCCATACAAAGCTGTGCACACAGACACTCTGTGGGCCTCCATATGAGTTTTGAGGTCAACTTTCAATCTTTTCTTTTTTCCAAACAATACATGTCAAAGTTGGACCAAAGGCTAGAAGGAAAATATGTGCAGTGTCATCTCTGAGACATAGAGCATGATTTTTTATTTCCTCCTTTTCTCTCTTTTTGTGTTCCATGCCTTCTGTGGAGGAACTGCATTACTTTTATAGTAAGAACAGAAGGCAGTAGACATTGTTTTTAAATATGTGTGAAATAGGGAAAATCAGTTAGCCCTCAATGGACCTTTAGACTCTTAGAGGTGCAAGCTGATTCGGGCCCATGTGAAGAGCATGGGCCACCAAGCCTGGGATTCTCAGTTCCAGGATTTGGGCCCCTAACTCTGCATTTCTGCTCAGGCTGGGTTTTTTTCCATTCCTGAATGTCAAAGCCAAGTCAGCTTTCTTTGCCCAGGGCATGTGTAACGATAGAGTTTACCGTGTGCCAGAGACTGTCCCAAGTGCCTTAGAGATATTAACTCTCAATTTTCACAACAGTCCCATGGTGTAAGTGCAGTCATTATCATGCCCATTTTCCAGATAGGGACACTGAGGCTAGAGAGATTAAACAACACACAGAGTGGGGAAAGAGACTCGAACCCAGGCAGTCTGGCTCCAGAGTCTACATTCCTAGCCACTGTGCTATACCGTTTCCCTAAGTATGTTCATTGTGGAGTTTCCTGCCATGTCCAGGCCACATGTGCTTGTGGCTGATACATTCCTTCCACCAATCAGGTCAGAGTCTGCCTCTCCTGTGACTGGTCTCCTCTGGTGTGAGGTCGTGAAGCTGAGCTTCTCCCTGTAGCTTCCACTCCTACCACGTTAGCTTCTTTTCATTCCTTTGGGCTCTTGCACGCACTATTTCTGTCTCCTGTAAAGCTCTTCTCCAGAATTCTTCAGATGATTCATTCCTTCTCATCCTTCTTGTCAGTGCCACCTCCTCAGCAAAGTCTTCCCCAATAGTCTTCACTAATTAAGTCCCTGTCTCTTTATTTTGTCATTGCGCTCTACGTTTTCCTGTATAACACTTATCACAAACATCTAATTACATATTCATGTGTTTTGCAGCTGTTTATGACGACTTACCTATTTATTATCAGAGTGGTGTTATAGTCTTGTGGCTAAGAGTGTGGAATCCAGAGCCTGACTGCTAAGGTTTGAATCCCTTCCTTGCCACTAACCAACGGTGTAGCCTTGG
Organism: Kogia breviceps; assembly: GCF_026419965.1. Taxonomy (NCBI): domain Eukaryota; kingdom Metazoa; phylum Chordata; class Mammalia; order Artiodactyla; family Physeteridae; genus Kogia; species Kogia breviceps. The sequence goes on from NW_026711822.1 coordinate 5,113, forward strand.
GAAAATTAGTTAACCTCTCTGTGTCTTTGTTCCTTCATCTGGAAAATGAACCCTCATAGGATCGTGATGAAGATTAAATGAGAGAATATATATTAAGTACAAGGAACAGGACCTAGAAAGTAGCAGGTGCTCAATAAATGGTAAATATTATGGTTTTTTCTTTCATCTTAGAAGAGAGAGGATAGGGATGATGTCTGTCTTCTTCACAACCATATTCTCAGCACAGAGACCCGGAGAGTTGCTGAATGAGCAAGTGCCCCAAGCCCCTTCTCTCTTCCAACTACTGCAGAGTTGGGGCCTGACAGCTGACTCCAGCCCAGCTTGGGAAGGGACATAACCTACACTGGACCTGTGGGAAATGGCCAGCAGAGCCCCTGTGGAACTGCCAAGCTAGGAACCCAGTGACCTGAATCCTCACTGACTTGTGCCTTGGGAAGATGGGGGGGTTTTGTATTTGTGGTTCTCAGATAGAAGCAGGGTGCCCGTGTTGCTTGTCACCCTCTACCACCACAGCCGTGGGCATTGCTGGACTAAAATAATTGCAGGAGATGGGTGCCCTGTGAGGGCTTTGGGCTTCTGTCCTTGGTGCTGAAAAGGCATTGCTTCTCAGAGCATAAAGGGTTTCTCCTTAGCTGTGGAGGTGCCCTACACATGCCTGTCTACCAAAACCCAGAATAGAGACGAGGAGAGATAGAAGTTTTAATTTTCTGCCTTGATGAGGGAAAAAGTTAAGTATCTTGGTGAACACTTATTAGGCACTTACTAAGTGCCAAGCACTATGCTAAGCCTTCTCCATATATAATATAATCTCACTTAAATTCTCTGAGGCAGATATTATGGATCACCAGTTTCCAGGTAAGAAGCTGAGGCATCCATGTTCAGGTCGCCCAAGGTTAGTGGCAAATCCAGGACTTGTACCAAATATTCTGGCTCCAGAGCCCAAAGTTTGGCCCCTGTGTGACATGGCTGTTTTGTGTGAGTCCATTCACATAGCTGGCTGATTTCACACATTGTGTTTTCATGCTTTGTTCCATGACTTTATTTTTTTTATTTATGGTTTTTTTTTGCGATACGCGGGACTCCCACCATTGTGGCCTCTCCCGTCGCAGAGCACAGGCTCTGGACGCACAGGCCCAGCGGCCGTGGCTCATGGGCCCAGCTGCTCCGCAGCACGCGGGACCCTCCCGGACCGGGGCACGAACCCGCGTCCCCTGCATTGGCAGGCAGACCCCCAACCACTGCGCCACCAGGGAAGCCCCCATGACTTTATTTTTAAACTAAAATGCTTAGGTTGTACATAGGCTAAAGGAGTAATCTGGGTTCAGTGGGAGATCACTGGAGAGAGAAAGAGAAGAAGAGGAAATATTTTTCTAGGCTGTGTGACTTCGGATGACTTTGGCTCACACGTCCTTTCTGAGTCTCAGTGTGTTGGGGTTTTTTATCTATAAAATTAGTTATATCAGCTGATTGCTGAGATTCCTTCTTGCTCAAACATGCTGTAAAATCTGAGGGACAGTGTTCTTCCTTTCAGAATTCATTACAGGACAAGACGGTTCTGGAATAATTCCACACTTGATGAATATACCGAGATTGTAGCCAGGGAATTAACTGAATTGAGAGACTTCTCCATTGTCTGCCCTTTCTGAGGCCATTTCCAAAGGCTACAGATACTTTCTTAACTGACCTCGTCCCCCATGGGGGGGACTCAGGACCCCTTGCCATCCTCCATCTGATCTCCTTTGGCGCTCAACTGAGTAGATTTGATCCGTGTGACATCCTAGTAGAAGCATACTTAGCTCTGACTTTGTCCCATATTGTGGCAGTAGAGAAAAATCTCAGGGAGGCAAACCATCTCTGAGAGCCCAGGAGGTAAAACCAAATGCAAATGATACCATGTTTGCCCTTAAGTAACCTATTCTGAAGACAGAAGTCCCTGTGAGGTCTGGCTGAAAGCCTCTTCCAACCAGCAATGAGCCATTTTCTCTTGGTTCGCTCACTTCTGGGCATTGTCTTTTTGAGGAAACACAAGTTCTCAGATCCTTCATTTGGGTCCTTTTGGAGGGACCCTGGCGAATTGAGATGAAGAATGGCAGAGTAGTTAAGCATTTGCGTTGGATTCATCCAGACCTGGATTCAAGTCTAAGCCTGTTAGCTGCGTGACTTTGGTGAAATTACTTAACCTTCCTGTGATTCAGTTCCTTTGTCTGTCGAATGTGTGTTAGAAAAATCTGATACCTGGCTGTAACTAATGGCAGCTACTTCCTGATTACCTGACAGACATGGCTGTCATTGTTCCCTTTATTCATTCACTCAACAGATATTTATTGGGCACTAGCTGCATGTTAGGCACTGTAGTAGAACACAGAGGTGATCAAAAATAGACAAAAATCTCTGCCCTCTTGGGGCTTTACATCCAGTAGTAGAGATAATAATAATAATAATAAACTAAATAAATACCTTGTATATTATATTAGAAAGTGAGAAGTGATATGGAGAAAAATAAAACACCAAAGGAGGATTGGAGAGGGATGTTATCTCTATGAAAAAAAGAACTGATGGTTGGGTCAGCCCATTGCTTGGGTGAAGAGTGCTTACTTTGCAAGGACCTTTGTAAACATGACCCATCACACTTTGGCAGCTGATTTGGGAACTTGTTGGGACAGGTGTCATGGAGCTCATCCTACAGGGGAGGAAACTGGCATTCAGAGAAGTTAAGCCAGCCCCACTTCTCAGTGAAAGCAGAGACAGCATTGGTACCAGATCCTCTTCCTGTCTGCTTTTCTATGGTATCACCTGTTGACCCCAGTTTTACCAGGTAACCAGGTCAACTGGAAACAAAACTGAAGGGAGGGCAGCATCACTGGTCACCTTCTGTGAATTGGGCCCGTTGCTGCAACTCTTCTCTCCATCCCTCAGGTGAGAGAGCCGCGCACCTTTTCCTGGCGAGCCAGCATCGATGACAAGGCTCACCCAGGTGTTCACAAACTTACTTTGGTTTCCAACCTTTACCTTTTCAAGTTACAGTAAATCCACAGGGAAGAATAAGAAAGCAAATCACTGTTGAAACAGCTGATTCTTTTCGCCTGCTAGATACCCAGACTCTGGGCGTCTGCCACCTTCTCCCAGTCCAGACCTCAGTTCCCGGTAGCCCCTTTCTGAGACCTAGGCAATCTGTGGTCTCTGTTTACTCATAATTAACCAAAGCATGTGTTTGCAGCTTATCAGTTTTTGAAGGCAGTAAATACAGCGGCCAATCTCCCAACCCCATGAATATTTCATTTTGGAGATTACTGCATAAATATTGTATTTGGATATGGCGGTCCAGGACATCACATTAAAATTGCAAGACGATGCTGGTATCCCATCTAATGGAACATGAACTTAAAAAGCTGGTCCATGGAAAGAAACATTTTGCAAGTCGTCTCACCTGTATTTCTTCTCTCTCTCTCTCTTATTCTCAGTTGGTCTTGATTGCCTTGTAAGTTTTGATATAGAGTATCTAAAATTTAAAGTTTTAAACACAGTTAAGTGTGCTCACTGGACGTTATCGTATAATTGGCACCAGCCAGAGTCGAAGTAGGACTTTATTTCCTCAGCCTTGGTGGCTTCCTTCAGTAGGTCAGTTAGAGCCAAGTGTGGTGTCAGGGAGTGCTATGGTGAGTGTATTGAAAACCCCTCACCAGCTCGCTCCCCAGAGGGAACAAGGCTTTGCTAATGAACTTGGATTTTGCACTAGGAAAGGTGTGTTAGGGAAAGAACAGGACCAGGGACGCTGGACATGTGGGTCTTCTGGTCGGCTTCTGCCCTTGTTTGTATACTCAGAAAAGTTGTCAGTCTTCTGTGGGCTCCCATGCATCCGCCTAATGCCTGCCCCACACCTCTTCCTGGGTATAACAGAGGGACTTAGAGAATGTCACAGCTGGAAAGTACCCTAGAGATTACCTAACCCAGCGTTATTACGACTGGTGGTCTGTGGGCTGGATTCAGCCTAGGGATATGTCTTATTTAGCCCAGAAGTGCTTTTTTTTTTAAGGGATTTGAGTGCTTTTCAGAAAATGCAGTCTCTACATCTTTGCTGACTCCACCTACCCTGTTATCTTATACTAAGCCCCCCTCACAAACTTATGTTATTTGTCTGACCCCTGTAGACATTTAAGTTTATAACCTAGACCTAACCCAACTTTGTCAGTTTCCCATGGGGGAAACTGAGTCAAGGTCATCGTTTTCCAAATTCACCCAGCTGGTTACTGGTAGAGCCACACTGCAAGGTAGATGAAAAGCACATTTTAGCAGAATTAAGTCCGTTCACCACCAGCATCATTTTTGTCACCATTTTTATTACACTAGCATCAATTTGGTTAAGAATTAAATATATTACACCATCGTGCTCAGTGAGAGACCAATGTCAAGAAGCAGGTCCTCTATCTATGCAGAAGAAAGCGCTAGGGATGTGGGTTTATTAGTGAGGTTTCAGGCAGTTCCCTTTGGTGGATCTGTGGGAGGCCCAATGGGAGAGAGTCTTTGTAGACTTCAGCATGACCAACAGGGTGGGTCTATCTGCAGCTTCTATGCCCTGACGTCTGGTCATCGCCGTAGACCTTTCCTGAGCAGATGCCTTGCACTCTTTCAGGACCTGTAAGGTAGGCAGGAAGGAGGAAGCCGGGTTCTAGTGAGCACAGCATCTACCTCAGTGGAGACAGGTAACTCTAATGTGAGGACAGAGATGAGGTCTGCCATGGAGGCACAAAGACCTCTAGACATACAATGGGGGATGCAGCCTGCTCCAGTGGAAGAGGTGGCATTAATGTGCCACAGCCATGGCTACCTGCCCTATCTGGAGCCTAAGAACATTTGCATTCATCACGGTAATGATAAAGGTGAAATCATTCAGGAAGGTATGAGTCAGGACTTTTTCAATTGCAAGTGACAGAATCCCATCTTAAAATGCCTCAAGCACTTTGCTGACAAGTCTGTGGGTGAATCAGGTATAGCAAGATCCAGGGTCTCAAGCAAAGTCATCAAGGCTTTGTCTGTCTGTCTCTCCACCTCCCTTACTTCCTCCCTCCCTCCCTCCCATTCTCCATCTCTCTTTTTTTGTCTTCTATGTTACCTTCGTGGTCAGACAACCTCTACACTCGTGGTGACAAGATGGCTGTCAGCAGCCCTCAGCTTACATTCTTCTAGAAAAGCCCTCCTTCCTAGTATCTCCAGCAAAAATCCAGAACCTAGTCTCAGACTCAGCTTGAGTTGCTTGCCCGTCCATGAAGCAATTATGGCAGCCAAGCAGGTGGAGTACTCTGATTGACCAGGCTGAGTCGTGTTCCCTCCCCTGGTGCTGGGGGTGAGGCAAACCAAGTGAACTGAGAGTTGAGGGTGAGCAACTGTCCAAAATAAAATCAAGGTGTGGTTCCCAGAGAATGGATGCCGGGCAGACAGAAACAAGGGAATGAAGCCCCATTATTTGCTACAATGTGGAGGAACACTGAAAACACGAAGCTAAGTGGGAGAGACTACAACTTGTGTGATTCTATCTATAAGAAATATCCAGAATAGGTAAATCCATAGATGGACTGCCAGGGACTGGAGGGAAGGGGGAATGGGAAGTAACTGCTGATGAGGATGGGGGTCTCCTTTGGGGGTGACAAAATATTTTGAAACTAGAGATGACGATTGCACAACATCATGAATGAACGAATGCCATTGAATCGTATGCTTTAAAATGGTTGATTTTATGTTGTATGAGCTGGAGGAGCATCAAGATCCCTGGGTGGGGAGACCTGTAGACGATAAACTCCCAACGAGATAACCAGCTCCTGAGCAGCAGGGACCATCCTCACTTCTCCTGCCTCCCACCAAGGCCAGCACATGCCTGGCACATAGTAGGTGCTAAATTAATGCTAACTGCAAATGAACTGAGAGTTTTGGCCAGAGAGCTTGGCCTAGTTCTGTCTACCCTCCCAACACACCCACCTTACCTGCTCTTTGACCTTTGATTTCTGCATCTACAAATTAGGAAATGCCAATTCCACCCTGCCTGGCTTGCAGAATCCCAAGAGTGTGTGTGTGTGTGTGTGTGTGTGTGTGTGTGTGTGTGTGTGTGTGTGTGTGTGTCCTAGAGCAGGAGTTATTAATCTGAGGTTCATGGATAGAAATCAGGGGTCTGTGACTTTGAATAGGAAGAAAATGATCTTAATTTTCACTAAACTCTAACTAAAATCTAGCTAAATGTAGGCTAAATGTAGGGTAACAAACCACCACAGTATTAGCAGTTACTGTTAGGAATCACATTTTTGTTTTTTTGGCCATGCCACGTGACATATCGGATCTTAGTTCCCTAACCAGGGATCGAACACATGCCCCCTGCATTGGAAGCGCAGAGTCTTAACCACTGAACCGCCAGGAAAGGCCCAGGAATCACATATTTTCAAATCGCATTATAATTGATGCATCCACTTCTAAATGTCATATATGCTCACCTCTTCCTCAAAATTACAGTAGTTTTTAGACCTACTACGAGACCTTGTTATTAAATGTGTTAAAAAGGAAACATGTAATTTTCATAAATATGGTGTTTTAAAAAATATTTTGTAATACTCATTTTAATGTGTGAATCAAGAATCATGTGAATTACTATATCATCACTTTGGTATTTTTGAAAATATTTTGTAACCCTGTGTATTTTTGTTGTATGCATTTAAAAGCATTATTCTGCAATTGGATAAATTGGGAGTATTGGGTTAACAAGTACACACTGCTATATATAAAATAGATAAACAACAAGGATTTACTGTATAGCACAGGGAACTATATTCAATATCCTGTAATAACCTATAAAGGAAAAGAATCTGAAATATATATATATGTATATATGTGTGTGTGTGTGTGTGTGTGTGTGTGTGTATCTGAATCACTTTGCTGTACACCTGGAACTAACACTATATTGTAAATCAAGTATACTTAATTTACTAATTAATTTTAAAAATAAATGAAAAAAAATAAAAGCACTATTCTGAGATGAGGGTCCATAGGCTGTATTCACCAAACTGCCAAGGCATCCATGGCATGAAAAGGTGATTTCAGAAGTTCTCTAAAGAGGAAGCAGATGTAGCAGATGATCATTGCCATCTAATTGTGCTGGGTGGGCAAGTCTCCTAAGCTCTCTAAGCTTCTGTGTCCTCATCTGTAAAATGGGCATAACGATAGTACCTACCTCATAGGGTTATAGACACCAGCCTTGCTTGTGAGTATCAAGTGAAAAACTACACACAGAGCCCCTAGCTCAGTACCGAGCGCACAGTAAGTACTCAATAAATGTCTTTATTGCCGAGACTGTGCCATTTCATTTGGACTCTAGGTGGCGCTCTTTCACGGCTAAGCACTACTTTGTCTTGCCCAGGTTCATCCGGAAACAGGGCCTGGACCGGCTCTTTCTGGAGTGTGATGCCCACATGTGGCGCCTGGGGGACCGGCGGATCCCAGAGGGCATTGCCGTGGATGGCGGCTCAGATTGGTTCCTGCTAAACCGGAAGTTTGTTGAGTATGTGACGTTCTCCACAGACGATCTGGTGACAAAAATGAAGCAATTCTACTCCTACACCCTGCTTCCTGCAGAGGTGAGTATCCAGGAAAACATCCCTGAGAAAGGTAGGGGTTGGCTCTAGCCTTTGGAGCAAAGAATTTTTGGCAAAGCCACACAGGGTTCAATATGTTGTCCTCCAAACATCCAGAGGAAGATGGGGAACTGTATTGGCTACCAGGGACCTTGCTGTCACAGCAGGGCCCCTGGTCCCCTCCAGTCTACATGGAGATTGTATGGAGTAGATGCACAATGCTGCCACCAGCAATCTAGACAACATCTTTAAAGATGTAAAGTAAAAAAGGCAGTTCTTCCTCAAGACACTTGGCTCCCATTGGTCGTAAAACCATCACCATATACTGATTTTGTTAGAACAAGACACTTTATTGCCATTTTTCAGAAAACTGTTATTTATGTAAATACAAAGCTCTCATGCCTACAATAGCAATGGTGCCCCCTAGAATTGTGCAGTGTGTAACCTGCACAACTGTATATGCTGGCTTTTTCAGGAAACACCCACATCAACTTTTGACAGGTCCTCCACGTTTACCAATCATGTAATAACTTTTCAACCCCAAGAATTCCTTTTCTAATTTTGAATAATATTCTATCATTCCCTGAGAGACAGTAGTTTTGGCCTCATCAGTCACACCAGAAATTCCAGTGATCCCAAAGCCAGGGCTTCTGTTGGGTTTGCACTAGCCCCCTGCATTGACAGTCACTGTGTCCAAATGCTTGGGACTCGGCATTTCCTGTCGGCTTTTGGAAGTATTTGAAAAGCTCTGGGAAGTCTGTCACCACTTTTCAGACCTCAGGATGGGAAACGGTCTTAGTTCAGGGTGCTAAAACAAAATACAGTAAAATGGATGTACTTATTATAGTTTGGGAGGCTAGAAGTCCTTAATCAGGGTGCCAGCATGGTCAGGTGAGATCCCTCTTCCGGGCTGCAGGCTGACTACTGACAGTCCTTGCTGTGTCCTCACATGACAGAAGGGGTGAGGGTCCCCTTTATAAGAGCACTAATCCCATTCATGAGGACCCCACCCTCATGATTTAATCACCTCCCAAAGGCCCCACCTCCTCACACTGTCACATTGGGGGTTAGGATTCAAACTATGAATTTTGGGGGGACACAGATATTCAGTCCATTTCAGAAGTCCTATTGTGTAAGATTGCAGGGTATTCTGGAACAGCCCCAGCCCCGTCTGGAAATGGGTAGGGACTCAGTGCTGAAGTGTTGCCCCTAATATGTCAGCAGCCTTCTTATCAGACCTGGACTAAGAGATTCTAGATTAGCTCCCTGACCTCCAGTTCACTTTCACCCTAATTTCCAACTCCAGAAAATTCCAGAGCTGGTTCTGTTTCTATTGAGCCTGCAACACCTCCCACGAATGGCCCACCATTCCTGGCTGTGCCCCATTTTTGGACCACTCAGCTTGTGTGTTTCTAGGCCAGACAAGACAATGCAACTCATTTGATGGTTTCCACATCCCTCACGGACATCTGGGGCAGGGCCAAGCTCTGAGTAAGGCTGACTGCCCACTTCAATCCCGAGGGATGATGGGCTTGTGATCACTGAGCCAGGTTTTGCTATTCTGCACACATGTTAAGTAATGAGCTTTTAATCCTATTTCAGCGAAAATCACCTTTTCTATCAATTCTGATAACCTCCTCATCCATTATCTTGCAGGGAATTTCTGTATCATTACAAAAGGACACAGGACAATCGATAATTGGGTACTCTCCCCCACTGCTTGATGGAGAATATGTGCCTCTGTGGGCTTTGAACTGTAGACAGTTCAAGCTTAAAATGCAGGTTCACAGGCATGTCATTTAATATCCTAAGAAGGGCAGCTGGGGTGTGGATAGAGCCTCATTTTGTCCACTCACCCATCGGGAGGGGACTGTCTGGGGCTCGGGCTGTGTAATCAATGTGCCCATCCCAATGCCGGTTCTCTCTGTCCCAACCGTCCCCCACTTCCCAGCACACACAGGCACTTTACACTCCAGCATCCCTGTTAGATCCTACTTTCTCCATCCCAGCCTTTCTGTCCTGCCCTTCTCCCAGACCACCTCCAGGGGACCAGTTTAGAAGAAATCTGAAGGCTGTGCCATGAATTTGTAACAGGAAGACACGTGTTCCCCAACAGCTTTCCCTAAGAAGCAGAGAGCAGGGGAGAACGTATCTGCCTGGTGTCTGAGGCTGTTATAAAATGGTTGTCCAAATAGAAGTCAGTCTCTCAATCTCTCTCTCTCTCTCTCTCTCTCTCTCTCTCTCTCTCTCTCTCTCTCTCTCTCTCTCTCTCTCACACACACACACACACACACACACACACACACACACACACACACACACACACACACACACACACACACACACCGTCTATCTCTCTTTCAGCAGCTCCAACCATGTGTCTCTTCTCTGGTCTCTCTTTTCACTCTCAACATTGCCTCTTTCTCAGATTCCTGGGAGAGGTTGACCAAGCCTCAGGAATAGGGGGAGATTACAGCGCCTGGTCCAGCACCATGGACAGTGGGAAGCCCAATGGACCCCCACCTCCTCCCCTCCCAGTGTTGTAGTTGCTACTCCAGTGACTAGGGCAGGAGGGCATCCGTGATTCTGGCCTCCCTCTCCCAGGAGTGAAATTCCAGAGCTTCAGTCTTTGTTTTCAAGGTATCTCAGACCTGAGTCTCTTTGGTTTCAGGTCTAACCATTTGCGAAATCAAGAGCCCTTTTGGCCCAGCGTTTTCTAGAAACTTGTCCCAGTGTTTTTCTCTGGTCCCCATGTGTTGACATACCCTAAGGGACTTTCTCTCTCTGCGGAGCGGACAGAGGATGTCCTGGGTGATAAGAGGTGTCTTGAAATCAGTTTCTAGGCTGCTGCGGAGAGACATCTTAGAGAAACACTCAGAGCAGTAACTCCTAAGCAGCCTTAAGCCTCCCTGGGACAAAACCTCCAGGGTACCCTCGGTGGGCCCAGACTGGCACTGACCCCATTTGCAGAGAGAACAGCTGAGTCTCCAGGAGAGTCCCTTCACTGTCAGGTGGCCCTCGGGAAGGACCCCTCGCCCCAGCCCGCTCGAGGGAGGCTGGACGAGGTCTCAGGTTGGCCCCTCTCTGCCCTGCAGTCCTTCTTCCACACGGTCCTGGAGAACAGTCCCCACTGCGACACCATGGTGGACAACAACCTGCGGGTCACCAACTGGAACCGCAAGCTGGGCTGCAAGTGCCAGTACAAGCACATCGTGGACTGGTGCGGCTGCTCCCCCAACGACTTCAAGCCACAGGACTTTCACCGCTTCCAGGTGAGCCGCGCCTTCCAGCCGGCGTCTGCAGGCATCCGAGGCAGCCCTGCAGGTCATTGGATCCTGCACTTTCCAACCCTGGTTCTTGATGATAATCATGACAACGTCAGCAGTAGCCAACGTTTATTGATCGCAAACACCTTGCAAGGGATGTTCTAACCACTTTCCCTGTGTTGACCCCTTAACCCCACAACAGCCTTAGAAGATACATACATACGTACATAGATTATTGTTCCATTTTAGAGATAGGGAAACTGAGGCAGAGAAAGCTCCGTAACTTTATGCAAGGTCCCACAGCCCAGCATATCTGTTTCCAAAGGCCATACTTGGATCCATTTCTCTATACTGCCTTTCAATCAGAATCTCCTGAAATAGTTGTTAAAAATATATTTCTGGGTACAAACTTGATTAGAGGGCAGAGTTCCTCAACCTCAGCACTCTTGACATTGTGGCTGGATAATTCTGTGTTGGGGTGAGGGGGCTGTAGGATGTTTAGCAGCTCCCCTGGCCTCTACCCACTAGGTGCCAGGAGCACCTCCCCCTGTTGTGATAACCAGGGACGGCCCCAGATGCTGCCTAATGGCCCCTGTGGGGATCCAGTAGCACCCTGCAGTTATGACAACCAGGAGTGTCTTCAGACATCGCCAGCTGTCCACTGGTGGCAAACTCACCCCCAGTTGAGAGCTTTTGATCTCCAGTGTGGTCCAGGAATTTTTCATTTTAATATATTACACTTGGAGAAATTCTGATGAGCAGACAAGTTTGTAGAACACCGCGCTCTGTGAACTCTAAAGGAGGAACAAGAAGAAACGTTACTGCCTTCACAGGTATCTCTGCAAGGCCCATCGATTCATAGTTCTGGGGAAGGCAGAGGCAGGAGGGTGGCCGGCTCTCCATCTGCTTCCCGAGACCACCAAGGGTGCCTCGGAGCCCAGACCTATTGAGGATGGTGACCTCTTTCCATCCCCTGTGAGCACGCCTCCCGCTCCCTCTAGGCCGGTACCCTGAGTTCTTCCTCCTCTCCTCCTCACCATGCCCAGCCTCAACTGCCCAGAACGCAAAGAGAGGGCTACAAGCGGTTAAACGAGTCACTCTGAGGTCACTAGAGCCACCACGTGGAGATGATATGCTGCTTCCCAAACCGCTAACGTAGGGGGGGTGGGGGGGACAACAGTGCCAGGCTAATAACCCAGGGCAAGGTGCCCCTGCTGCCTTGCCCTGGTACATAACGGAAACGTCCAGGGAGGACACGGACTGCCCCATGAAGCTTGCACCCTCATAGCCTGGTTCTTCGGAGTGTGGTCCACAGACCGGCAGCAGCATCACGAGGGAGCTTGTTAGAAATGCAGAATCTCTGCCGCTCCTGACCTGCTGAGTCAGAATCTGCATAGTAACGAGACACCCCCCCCCCCCAAGCAACTAGGAGGCTGTTCTATCCCAGGCTGTGTGCCTGGTTCTCTGTGGGCGTTGGCTTCACCGGGTAGAAATCATCTCCATTGTGCGGGTGGGGAAACCAAGGCACAGAGGCAGAGACTTACTTGTCCATGGACACGCAGCTTGTGGAGTGGTAGGGTGCGAGGTCCCACATGGGTGTTTCCAGTTCCAGACCTGGGCTTTTTCCACCAGCCCCCGCTGCCAACCTGGTCTCACGCATGGCTGGGTGCAGAATACACAGCAGGTTTCATCCCATCATTCTTCTTCCCTCAGGGTTCCCACCTAATGTCTTTCGCCTGCGCAAGCAGTTGCTGCAATAAGTATTCTTTAGGTCTGTTTTTGGTGACAGATTGAGAGCTACCCAGGGGCCTCCTCAAACCCATGTTAATTGAGGCATGAACTTGGGTGACATTTTAGTTCCATTGTCCGTGCAGAAAGGATCTGCTGAGCAGAAAGAAGGTGGCAAGGGGAGTATTTGACCTATTCAAAAGAGAAAATAAACAGAAGAATTCCCACTTCCGTAGAGGTCCAGTCATCACCCTCATTGCAAAGGACCTTCATCATTTAGAGCAAGAAGCCGGGTGATTCTTGGGTGCACTGCCCCCCTGGGCGCCGGCACTTGTATTCCAGTCCCAGCATCCTGGGGACATCGTGGTCTCTGATAAAAAATGAGCTAACATAGAGACCGAGTCACACGTTCACAGCTCTTTAATTCACAGTAAACAAAGATCAAGAATATCCCCCAACATCTAGACTCAAGAAACTGCTGCCTGCATGGAGCTCTTGAGTTCTTGTTGAAAGAACTCCGAGGAAGAGACCTGTAAATATAGAAATGTGCCCTTTAGGAGCTCCAGCTGTGATCAAAGAATCTCGGGAGGAGAAAGGAGGCTGCCCTGCCACTGAGTCTGGTTCTCTGCCTCCAGAAAACGAAGACTTGGAAGCCCCTGGTAGCAGGCTTAAGGGTGTAGTGATAATAGTCACATAATCGTAGCTGCTCACACCGTGTGCCAGACTCTATGCTAAGTACCCATATTATTATACCCATTTTAATGATGGGGAAACTGAGGCCCTGGATGACTTGCCCAAAGACATATACAGCTTGAAAGATGCAGAATGAGGATTTTAACCTACGTGTTCTGGCTCTTTTCGGTGCTACTATAAGGGAACTGACCTGACACCTCCACTGCAGAGAAGGGGGTGTGGTTCGCAAGGGTCGTGAAGCAGAGAACAGATGGGATGTTCCAAATACTAACAAGGGTTTTTGTTACTGAGGCTTCGAGTTCCCCCGACTAGCAGTGTGATCCTAGGATGATGCAGAAGAAAGAGCTTGAGTTTTAGAGTCATCGGATCTGGGTTCAAATCTTACAACTATGTGAGTTTGTACATATCACTTGCCCTCTCCAAGCTCAGTTTCCTCACCTGTAAAATGGGAATCGTAACACCTGCTTTGCAGAGTTACGAGGATTAGAGTTGAGAGGATTAGAGGTAGTGACAAAATGCAGTGCGCTGTATATAGCGTGTGCTCAGGAGTTTTTATTGACATTATTGTTGCTGTTAACCCACTGCAGTGAGAACAGTGCTAGACCCAAATTAAGGTCAATAATTACACTAGATCATAGGCTCCTCAAGGGAGCGGTCTGTGTTTTAATTGTTTCTGTAGCCCTAGACCAGAGGTCAGCAAACTACAGCCCCTGGGCTAAATCCAGCCCACTACATGTTTTTGTAAATAACGTGCTTTTGGAGCACAGCCGCATGCCCATTCATTTACCTGTTTGTGGCTGCTTTCACACTATGACAGCAGAGTTGAGTAGTTGCAACGCTGGAAATATTTATTGTCTGGCCTTTTGCTGAAAAGGTTTATTGATCTCTGCCCCAGACCATAGTTTTAGACCTGGTAGATAATAAAGGCTCAGTATTTTATTTCTCTAACCCTTGATGCTGTATCTGAATCCTGGCTCTGCCATTACCTTGCTGTGTGACCTTAGATAAGTAAGTCCCTTTCTTCTCTGGGACTCAGCCTCCTTGAAAATTTGGTTTACATAAATGGTTCTCAGACACTGCAGCATAATCACCTGGTAGGCTTTTTTTGGATACGGATTCCTAAATCTCATCTTCAGAGATGTTGATTCAGTAGGTCGGTGGGAAGGACTCCTCAATCTCCACAGGTGACTCTGCAGCCAGGTCGGGTGTCCTTCACATTATCCTCAAACCCTAGTGAGCAAATGAATCACCTTCATAGCCTGTTAAGAATACAGATTTCTAAGCCCCACTCCTGAAGATTCCGATCAATAAATCCAGGGTGTTCCTTGTGAGTCTGTAAGTCAGCTACAATGCCCAGGAGGCAATAGGGAATGGTAGAGACTGTGGTGAGCCAAAAACCCCATGCCCGTCTAAAGGGACAGGTGCTGTTCAGCTTTAACTACTTGTCACCCTGTAGGAACATGGGGCCAGATCATTTCTGTTCAAAGGGAAACCAAAAGTTGCTTCTGTAAACTCTTCTACCTTTTAAATGTTGCCAGCTAATTCAATTTTAAAACATTCTTCTGGACAACTAAAATATATCCATAAGCGGTATTAGACCTCCAGCTAAATGATTTCTGAGATGCATCCCAGCTATAAACATCTAGGATATAATTTATTTCACAAATATTTAAATGCTGCTTACTACATGTCCATCATTGCTTTAAATGCTTTACAAATGTTAACTCATTCAATCCTAACACCCTTTTTACAGATGAGGAAACTGAGAACAGAGAGGGCAGTACGTGTGAGAGCTGGGATGTGGATCCAGGCAGGCTGGCTGCAGAGCCCGGATCCTAAATACCCACCTACCGTCATCCCCACTTGCTGACATTGTTCTTTTTATTTTGTGAGCGCAGCAGACAGCCCGGCCCACCTTCTTTGCCCGCAAGTTCGAAGCCGTGGTGAATCAGGAAATCATTGGACAGTTGGACTATTACCTGTATGGGAACTACCCCGCGGGCACCCCGGGCCTCCGCTCCTACTGGGAGAATGTCTACGATGAGCCTGACGGCATCCACAGCCTGAGCGACGTGACGCTGACCTTGTATCATTCCTTCTCCCGCCTGGGCCTCCGCCGGGCAGAGCTGTTGCTGCACGACGCCGGGGAGAACAGCTGCAGGTGAGCCAGGGAGCAGGGGCACCAGGGACGAGGGACCGTCCTCCTCTGTAGGGGCTGCAGCTCCACCCAAGCTTCTCCCTAAAATCATCCACACAGACATCGCAGCGTTCAGAGCATTTCCTGTCTCAGCCTTCGTCACCCTTTTACCTTCTCAGGATAGCAGATCTAATATTTACCTAATGATTTCCTTTCTGTGGACTCATTCTTTGTGCTAAATATATGTATTTTAGAAGGAGGCTTTATGTCACCGTATTAGATAGTTATGTTTGTTTTACCTGGAAAGTAATCATGAAAATACAGAACTTTTTTTTTTTTTTTTTTTTACTTTTTATTATGGAAAATGTCAAATATAGAGCAAATAGAGAGAAAAGTGTAACCCCATCCTCTCATCACCAGCTCTAGCAATTACCAGCTCCCGGCCAATGCGGTTTCATCTGTGCCTTCACTCACCTTCCCCTCATCCCAGATCAGTTTGATTGAAGCAAATCCCATAAATATTTTATCTCTGAAAATTGACTCCTTTTTAAAATGTAACCATACTATCATTACACCTAAAAACATAACCAGAAACATCATGAAAAGGCAGAACTATTATTTTAAATGTTCATGTACCCTTTAGAATCATCTCACCTACCACTAGTGGGTACCAGTTGACACTTCAGGAAAGAATGTTCTAGAATATATGAATAGAAGATGGAAGGTGGGAAAACGATTCAGCATAACCCCATCTCTCCCCTGCCTTTCCCTAAGCCATCCAACCCTTCTCATTTTGTGTACCTTCCCTTCCGTTCTCTAGCAATGTACATTGCAGATATTTCCATAATGACAACAAGGATTTGGTGTCCTGCTTCTTTTGCTCTTTGCTCGGCATTATAATACTAGCCCCTCCTCTCCTTGCTGCTCTGCAGCTTCCGGAAGGATAATGACCCTTTTTAATGCCACTAGTATTCCACTGAGTAGGAATTCCAGAGTTTGCTTAATTCAGCCCTTTCCTTTTGCTATTGGCAGTAATGGACCATTGTAAATCATGTTCTGATGAATATCTTTTTGCAGAAAGCCTCTTTTTTCCCCCCTTCTCTTTTCTGATTATTTCCTGAGGATGGGTTCCCAGAAGTGCCTCTAGTCACTCTCCTTCTCCTTCTTGTTCTGCCTCCCACCTCCCTCTTTCAACAACAAAGAAAACAAATTTATTAATATCAGTCTTTCTCCACTGAGCCTTCTATGTGTCCCTGCCTGCCCTGCTCTTCCCTCTTCTCAAGAACAGAAGAAAGAGAGGAAAGGAACCATTTTGTTCCCTAAAATTCTGAAAACATGGGGCCCCATGCATGCATGCCAGCTGAATTTCCACAGGGCTGCAACAGTTTTTCCCTCAGCCTTCCCTCTCCTCTCCCTGCAGGTTCTGATTTAGTTTAAAGGGAGACCAGGATGGGTTAAGAACCCAGGACCTGCCATTTGAACTCCACTCTACTTACTAGCTTGGACAAGTCATGAACCTCTCTGAGCCTCAGTTTTCTCATCTGTAAAATGGGAGTAATCATAAGCCTTACAGCATATGGTGTTGTGAGATTTAAAGGGGATAATCCTCCAAAACTACCTTATGAGTTATGTATTATTATTATCCCCATTTTAACAGAATTTTACATATGAAGTGCTTAGTACATGTTTATGCTATTGTTGGTATCTTAGTTGCCAATATTCTTAAACTGCCAAGAGCAGCCAATAGGGAGCCGGCTGTGTGAGCTACATGCTCCATCACTGGTTAGGTGAACTGTTCATCGCTTCCTCTGTGCTGTTCTTTGCTGACCGTCCCCACGGTCCCCACTCATTCTATCTTTTCCCGGTCTTCCAGGGTCATCTCAGGTGCCACATCCTCTGTGAAACTTGCTAAGAGCTCCCCTGATAGCCCACCCCTGCCTCTCCTGAGCCCAAAGTAGCCTCCAACACTCCCACTGCACTTAGCAGCAGTGTCTTGGATCAAGGTCGTTGGTGAATGTCTTTTCCCCCTGCTAGTGCGGGGTTAGAATCCCTGGCCGAGGAACCACAGTATGTGTCCCCAGTAGATGGGACAGTGCCCAATGCTTGGGAGGCAAATGCCGTTTAAGAGTAGTTTTAATCCCAGGCTTCATAGCATTTATAAGGTAAATAATCTTATAGGAAATTTCAGAAGGTTCCTCCAATTGATTTATAGTTGTTGAAATTTTCATCTGGTATTTTGGGATTAAGCAAGCCATCAAGTTGCCTCAGGCCTGGAATCCTTTGGCTTCTACCACATTTTTTATTATAATGGAACCATTGTGCCTCGCTGTGGGCAAAGCCAATATATATTTATGAATATGAGCCTGCAGATAAATCAGGACAAAGGACCCTTGTCCCAAAAGGCAAAAAAGAGTATAAATTTCTACCCCTGGGCTATCTGAGGAAACAGTCTCATTTTTTGCTGGGCATTTCATGCAAATTGTGTCTTTCTAGTCTATAGTATAACCTTTCATAAAAATAATGTTTATTGATTTTTTTCTCATTAGGTAATAACACTTGTTCATTGCAGAAAATCTCAAAATGGCAGTTTGAAAGTTTTCTTGTGAGCCCCATCCAGAGATAAGGATGTCAGTATTTTATTACATGTCCTCAAATTCAAATGCCATCAGGGCCAGGCAGGAAGCATGTATCCTCAGCGCAGGATGGGCTGACCTGTAAACCAGGGACCCCCGGGGTCCCGGTGCTGAACTCCAGCATATCCTCGCCCTCCAGCACATCCAGCACATTCCTTGTGGGAATGTTCCCTTGGAGTTGCCAATCACATCTCCTGAATTTTCAAGACAAATCAGAAATCCACATTTTTGTGTGAGCCTCCTACATTTTTAAATACCCACTTATGTAAATGATAAGAAGTAAAAACACCTTTGGGCCAAGTGAATGCACCTGAGGCATCGTTTAGGTTCTATTGTATTGCATCTGGCATCTTGTTACAACTCTCTTCTTAGTCTTAATTACTTAATTACCATATAGAGTCTAGAGGAGTTACCAGTGGGCTTCGTGTTCAGTCCTGAGTTACAGGTTCCCTAGATGTACCTTAGAAGCAAAGGGTTCAATAGAAAATCCTTCTAGAATCTTCACTCAAACAGTAAGTCTTGATTGAGCACCTACCACGTGGCAGGCTGTGTTAGGCACTGACTGGGTGGTCAGCCATGACCCAGACAGACCAGGCCCCGAGCTCAAGGCCCACCCAGTCTAGTGTGAAAGCAGAAACAAGAACAAAAGATCTATAGAGAATAAAGAATGAAGATAAACTCAAGTAACAGCAGTGAGCTGGTGACTTGAGTTCAGTGGTCAAGGAAGGTCTCTCTGAGATGGTAACATTTAAGCAAAATAAGACAGAGACAACCATACAATCATAAGAGGAAAAGAGCATCTCCAGCAGAGAGAATGATGTCCTATGCAAAGGCCCTGAGGTGAAAATGAGCTTAGCATGTTCAAGAATCCAAAATAAGGTCCATGTGGCTAGTAGGTGGTAGGTTGGGACAGAGGGAAACAATGAGGCTAGAGAAAGAGGTAGGAGTTTTAGACGAGGTAAGGAGTTTGGGTTTTACCCAAGCATAAGCAAAACCCCTTGCAGTATTTAAGGAAGGGACGATGCATATTGCTACTATGAGAATCAGATATAGCAGACAAAAGTAGGAGGAGGACGAGTAAGGATGCTTTTGCAAAGGTCCAGCAAGGCATGATGTTGGCTTGGACCAAGGTGCTGGCGGTGCATAGGACAATGGAGGATGGATTCAGGTGGAGAAAACAGGATTTCTTGGAAGAAGATAAGGGAAAGCAAGCAACCCAAGATTAACTTCTAGATTTCTGGGGCACTTGACCATTGCTTGTTTGCCTGACCCCTTAGCAGCGCCCCATACAACTGACCACCGCCTTCTGGAAACACTTTCTTCTTTTAACTCCCATGACAAGAATCTCTCCTGCTTTTCTTCCACCTTCACTAGTCAAACACTGACGACCTTACAGAACCAACACTGACAACCTATTATTTACCTATTGCAATAATGTCGTGTAACAAGCCCCAGATCAGTGCCTTGAAACGATAAGCATTTACAGAGCCTTCAAGTTTGCAGGTGAGCTGGGCAGTTTTCCTGGGCTCAGCTGGCATCTCTCCTGCATCTGCAGCCAGCTGCAGGTCTTGGCTGGGAGTGGTTGGCAGATCTAGGATGGCTTCGGCTGGGATACCTGGGGAGGCTCAGCTCTGCTCTCAGTGCCTCCTCCCTCCACAGGCTAGTCTAGGCATGCTCTCAGGGTGATCACAGAAGAGCAAGAGAGGGAGTGGAAATGTGCAAGGCTCCCTGGGGCCCTGGCTCAGAACTGGCATGATACCCCTTCCTCTTCTGGCCAAAGCAGATTTGAGATGGGGGAATAGGCTCGCCTCATCAGTACAAGGAAACCTACAGAGTCACATGGGAAAGAGACAGGAGAGGTGACAAATTGCAGACATTAACGCAGGCAACCCCAGGACACTTTCACAGTGCCACCTATGCTGTCCGCAATTGTCACTAGCCACAAGGAGACATTGAAGTCTAAATTAACTAAAATTTAAAATGCAGTTCCTCAGTTTCACCAGCCACATTTCAAGTGCTCAGTTGTCAGAAGTGTCTGAGGCTACTGAACTGAACTGCACAGATGCGGAACGTTCCAGCATGGCAGTGGGTTCTGCAGCACGGTCCGGACGGAGGGTTTTCTGCTTCCAAAGTCCAGACCAAAGTGGACTTGCGTGGGCCGGGAATGCCCAGCAAGCAGTCTGAAGACAGTGCAGGTTTTTTTCTCAAAGCCCCGAAGGCATCTGATGACAAGGCAGTGACTTCAGGAGATGCGTGCGTAACACAGGAAGGCAGCTTCCCTAACTGTTATAATCAGACATAAAGACTTAAACTCCGGAGCAGGACCTGAGGAAAGGAAGGCTGAGAGGGGCAGTGATTTGTGGAATGCTGTCATTAAGGAACCACAAGCACCCTCTAAGTACCATGCACCTTACACACTGCAGAAGCCGACAGCTTTTCGTTTTACAAATAGGAAGGACAACAGACATCAAGAGCCTCTTGGAGATTAGAGAGGAAGAAAGATGTTCCCCAAAACATTTTTGCTCAAGGATGGTTAATGCAGCATTGTTTAGAATGGCAAAATATTAGAAACCAGTTGAACACCCAATGATGGGGAACCTTCTCTATAATAATACCATATTTGGTATTATATTTCCATATCATGGTATTACATACAATGGAATAATGTATACACACACACAAAAAATCATGTTTTCAGAGACTATTCAAAGACATGATAATGCTCAGGAAATACTATGAAGCAAAAGTAGGATATAGCCAGTATGTATATTATGGTCCCAGCTATGTAGGATTTATGCAAATATGTGTGTAGAAAATAAGGCTGAAAAGAAACATGTCATGATGACATTGTTTGCACACCATTGTCACTTCTCAGTACCTAGCACTGGAGGGTCAGTGAGTGTGAATTGACGTCATCTATGGAAAGAAGCATCCAAAGTCATCATTTTTATTTTCTTGGTTGTACTTTCATACAGTCAGCATGTTTTACATTTATGAGCAGCAAAAAGTTATTGTTAACAGTTGTTGAGATCATAGAAACGCAGGGAGCAGCTTTCGGGAATACAGTGAGCTTTGTATAAAAAGGGGATTATTTTAGGGACAGGATCAGCGTGATGGGTGGGGAACCCCATTGTGATCCAACACACGTCCAGCCCTCACCCATGAGCTTGCCTGAGCCTGTGCGTATTTTTCAGGTACTATCCAATGGGCCACCCAGCCTCTGTCCACCTCTACTTCCTTGCTGACCGTTTCCAGGGCTTTCTGATCAAGCATCATGCTACCAATCTGGCCGTGAGCAAACTCGAGACCCTTGAGACATGGGTGATGCCAAAGAAAGTCTTCAAGATCGCCAGCCCACCCAGCGACTTTGGGAGGCTTCAGTTTTCTGAGGTAAGAGGCCAGAAACTATCACACGGCATCCCCTCTGGCAGTCCACTTGCTGGGTTCTGTTTCTCCTCTGACACTTGTAGTTGGAGCTGGAGGAGAAGAGGACTTGAAGAGGCCCAAAGATAAGCTGGCCCTGTGCCTGGAGAAGGTTCAGGGTGGTCAATATCAGTGCACCAACCAACCTGGAGCTTTGGTATATTTTTATAGTAGAACTTCTATTCCTTTTCATTTTTCACGCTAACCAGTGATTCCTCCTAAACCTATGTTAGTAATAAACCAATAACAAATCAGTTTCCTACTGAAGTTGTGGCATTAGTCCCATCTTACAGATTGGAGAACTGAGGCCTATAGAGAGTCGGTGATTTTTCTGGATCGTAGCTAGGAAGCGGAAGAGCTCAACATTGAATCCAGGTCTCTTAGGCCACAAATCCATGCTTAATTGTGCTTTTGTTTCCCCAGGCCCTAACACAGGGTTTAACTCAAAGTAAGCACCAGATGAGTCACTGAATGGATGAGTGAATGGATGCATGCAGGCATAGAGGGATGGACAGAGGTGTCAGCAGATGGACAGGTGGTCTGATGCGTGGATCCATGGAATACAGTTTCCACCTCCCCGGGACTGCCTTGGCTTTTAGTTATTTTTCTGCCTGGGAGATGGATTCACCTAACACCGCCCTCGTAACATCAGCCCGTCCTACCCGCTCATTCTTCTTGCGTCTTTGTCAAACATGCCAAGTTCGTTCCTGCCTCGGGCTTGACTCAATGGTGATCCTCCTTCCTAGAACACTGCCCCCCAGGTTTTCACCTTTTTTGTTGTTGTTGTTCATTCTGATCTAAATCCAAATAGTGCACCTTCAGAGAAGCCCTTCGTGCCCACCCACTTACGCCACATTTCTACACCCAACACATCCCTATTTTGTGTTTTTTCTTAGCATTTACCATCTCAAATGATCTTGTTGAGTTCTCTGATCACTTGGTGAGTGTCTGCAAGAGAGCAGAGGCTGCAGCACTGGCTCACTGCTCTTCCCTCAGCACATACAAGAGTACACAGCCTTCGCAGATGCTGAATAAGATTTCTGAATGAGTGAGTGTGTGTGCGCTTGGGTAGTGATGCTGGTGGGAAGGGGAGACGTGATCAAGCTTGATGAGTGTTGCCCACACAAAATTCCAGCACCTGGTTTCTAACTTCCCCGCGTCAGCAAGAAGCTAAAGAGGTGATTCATTCCCGGCGTTGAACGTTCCCAATGCGTTTGGCTGCTGGGTTAGGGATGAAGAATCCTGTTGTAGAATATGGAGAATCTTGAAGTCAGGAGTGGGGTGGGAGGAAGTGTCTGAGTTGCTTACATTTTCCTCGCTGGTCCTTTTCCAGGCCCTCTGGCCCCGCCTGGCCGACCTGTGCCCGACTGGATGGGCACTGAACAGGCATGGGTGGAAGTTTCTTGTTCGGCCACCATTTCCAGTTAAGGCTCCAAATGGATTGGCTGGATCCCGAGCTGCCATGGGAGCCCACTCCATAAATTACTGGTGTCAGGGGGCAATCAGACACTGTCCCAGTTGGATTCTGTGCTGGGGGCCAAGAGGCCAATTGAAGACATTAATGTCCCATTAGGGAGATGGATGCCTGGTGGCTGGGCTCTCCCTGTTTATCAGCCTGCCAGTGGGTAACTGGGCACTTCTGGCAGTGACGGATGTTGGCCACTCCGTGGCTAGTGATTTGTGAGGGTTTCCGCTACAGCTCTGGTGCCCTTGGTGTGGGAACCACCCAGACCTCTGGCAGAGTAACAGCGTGTGATGCAGGAAACCCTGAAACTTGTGTCTTGATTTTTTTCCCCTTAGTTCTAAGGCAAACAGTGTAAAATTGGACGAGAAGGGGGGAACCAAACTGCAGGGCCAACTTTGTGGGCTATTGAGAACCTCCGTCGTGTCGGCACCGTCCCAGGGTTTTGCATAGGGCCTGGCTCATGGCAGGCGGCCAGTGTCATTGAATAGCTCCAATTTTTCCATCCCTGGGAGTCCCATGGTAGTGGCTTAGAGGAAAGATGCTCATTCCTTCAGCAGGCAGCCCCCAAGTGCCTACAACACATGAGGTGTGGGAGGGGCAGTAGTGTACAGACAGATCAGACCCTTGTTGTTGTTGAATTGCCGTCTAGTGTGGCACTCGGCCAATGAGTGAGCAAATCAATGAACAAAAACGCTCCAGTTAAAGGCAAGTATTATAAAGAAAATAAAACTTCATTCATGTGATTCCTGAGGACTTGAGAGGCTGGTAGGGACAGCTTTCTGTTACCAAAACCACACTTGGGTCTGCTCACCCAAGCACAGGAAAGCCAATCTACTGACACCGGGTTGTGGTGAAGGAAAGCACAGTGTTTATTCTAGGGCGCCAAGCAAGGAGTCCAGGCAGCTAATGCTCAAACAGAAATTCCCTGATGGTTTTTCGGGAAAGGTTTTTAAAGACAGGATGAGGGAGGGCGGTTGTTGGGTGCAACATCAGCTCATGGACATTCTTCTGATTGGTTGGTGGTGAGGTAATCAGGAGTCAACAATCATAAACCTTCTGGTTGCAACCCATCTGGGGTCTAGTGCTTGTGGGCAGCATACAGTTAACTTCTTCCACCTGGTGGGGATTTCAGTATCTGAAAAACAGCTCAAGGATATGGCTCAGGATATTATCTATAGCCCTTGAGGAGGAACTAAAAAGTCCTTGACTTTGTTTAATGACTACACTATTATTTTGTCTCACTTGACTGTTTTCCTTTCTTCTGAATTTTCTCACTTCTCTAACTTAAATTTATTCTTTGGAACTCAAGGAAAGCCCTAGGAGGCTAAAGTTTTTATTCCAGACAAGAGGCAGGTGGAGGACCTAGGAGGATCTCTCTGGACAAGGCCCCATAGAGTCCTGCAGGGTTACATTTGATGGAACGATTCATTTGGGAAGGCTTTCTAATGAGATAACTTTAGGGTTGAAACCTGTAAAAGAGTCAATGGTGGGAAGACCTAGAACATTCTTGGATCTTCCAAGAGAAGAGCATGCACAAAGGTCCTGAGGCTCCAGGAAGGAGCTTGGCATATTCAAGGAGCAGCAAGGCAGTGTGGCCAATGAGCAGGAGGAAGGTCTCAGGGGGGCCAGAGGACAGATCATGAGGGGTCTCGCAGGCCCTGGAAAGAAGTTTGAATTGCATCTTAGGTGCAGTGGGAAGGAAGCCTTGGTGACTTTGAAGCTGGGGACCAGTATATTGAGCCTTGAACTTCAACACGTACTTAAATTTGAGTAATTGACCACTTGGCAGTGAATGGCAATGGACTTCCACAGTGAGGCCTGGTGAGAAGATCTTGAGGGCCACAGATGATGTGACAGCAATGGGGCTCCCTCTCGGGCAGCCCCACCTCCCTCATGTTTGGAGGTGGCAGCTGACTTCCTCCTCCTCTGCTAGATATAGGACAAATTCAAGTTTCCCACTGTCAGCTGCTCCACGACTCTTCCACCTGGGTTATCTTGGTTTTAGAACTCAGACTTAGGAGACTTGTTCACCGCCGTTTCTCTGGGGTATCCAAAGATGATGTTCTGGACTGTGCCCCCACTCCCCTAACGGGTCGCACATCCCTTCCTTAAGTAGGACCCCAAAGTGGCTTTGTGATCATTGATCCATTTGTCCATGTGCTTGGCTCCTAATCATTCATGACATATGTAGATGATGGATGGATTGATAGAGAGATACTGAGCTCCCACTGCGTGCTCAGCACCGCTTTTAGGCACTAGTGATATAGTTGTGTACAAGCCAGATGTAGTCCCTGCCCTCATGCCGTTGATGATTTGGGTTTTTTTTTTATTTTATTGAAGGATATTTGATTTACAATGTTGGGTTAATTTCTTCTGTACAGCAAAGTGACTCAGTTACACACACACACACATATATGTATATATTCTTCTTCACATGACAGTTTTGAGCTATGGAGAGAGACATGTAAATTAGAAGTTGTGATACTGCCACAAAACAGATGATAGATGATAGATAGATAGATAGATAAGTTAAAAAGGGCAAATGCTTACACAAACACATCAGGGGTGCCTGTAAGCAAAGAAGGCTTCCAGGTACAGGTGACACCTGGGCTGAGAGCTAGATGATGAACTGGCCAGGAGGAGGGTGGGGAAGGAAGGAAGACTGAGCCCGAGAGAGGGCCGGGCGTGGACGGAAGATCAGGGGAGAGAGAGCCCTTCTGGCAGAGGCGCCCGAGAGTGTTCCAGGGTGGCCTGGAGCAGGGGGAAGTAGAGGGGAGGGAGAGGGATGGAGATGAAGCTGGAGTCGGATCATAAAGGACCAGACCTCGCAAGACAGGACAGGAGGAAAGACTGGACTCACGAACAGTGGGAAGGAGCTGGAAAGGATCGTATGGATGGAGGTCGCAGGATCAGGTTTCTCTAGAACAATCTCTGACTTAGAGGCCTAGCTTGCATCCTGCCACTCATTCATTTATTCTTCAATAGACAGTGTTGTTTTCATTCCTCCGTGTTTCAGCTGCTGTGCTAGGCCCCAGGGGTCCTCAGTAGGAGCCAGTACCTGGAGAGGGTGGCAGGGTGGCAGAACAGGCCAAGATCTCCCAAGGCTGGGAGGGACGGCTGCCTCTGTCCCAGCATGACGCCCTCTGCTGCCCCTTAGGACAGCTCCTCAAGGCCAATCTTGGCCTAAAGATGGAAACCTGAAGCAGGTTGTGGGCCTGTGAACATGCACGTATTACAACCACCCTGGTAGGTGGTAGGCGCCCAGCACATACGTTTTGGGTGGATGAATGAATGAATGAATGAGTGGGTGAGTGAGTGAGTGAATGGGAGGCAATATATAGAAGAGCGAATAAGAACCCAGACTCTGGGGTCAGACTTCCTGAGTCGCCCTCACCGATCAGAGCTAGTCACCCAACTGCTCTGAACCTCAGTTTCCTCATGTGTGAAGTGAGGATCATGTCAAGGGTCCCCCCCACCCTCGGTGGAGTTGGGAATGTTAGCCAAATCGATGCACCAAGCTCTCGGTACGTATTGGCCGTGGAGCCCTGTGTCCTAGGTATAGTAACTCGTGGCCCGAACAGCGAGAAAGTAAACCAGCTCATGTTTGCACTGCACATGTGAAGTCTACTCAGGGTGTAGACATGTGTAGCCACACCTGCACCCCAACCTGCACACACACACATCAGAGCCGCTGCTCACGGAAGGACCACGGCAGCAGCGTCCTTGCAGTGCGCTCATCACCTGCTACCATGCACCCACATGCTGTGTCTTCAGAACATTATATTAAACCTCCTGGGGGAGAGAAGAGCCCCTCATTTCATCTGACTTGAAATAGTATCAAAGCTCAGTATCAGAGATCTATGTGGTTAATTCATTTTTTGCCAAGTCATTCACGCATTCGTTTGACAGGGGATTGATGGAGCATTGATCGTGTACCAAACACAGTGCTGGGCGCCAGGAAGGGGGACCAGCAGGGGACCAGCCACAGGGATTTGAGCAGTGAGGGGACATTTCACAAGGTCTTTCTGGTTACTGGGTGGAGAATAAATTGCAGGCAGCAAAAGGGGAAGGATGGGAGCCAAGAGCAGATTTCTGGGGGGTCAAAGCCATACACACACCCCGCTGGCTGGCAGGAAGGATGGATATTGTACAACCATCTCCCACGCCTAGAGCCCAGCTCAGAATGCTTTAGGGAAGCCAAAGCTGTCTCTTCCTTGGAAAGCTATCTGAACTCCTGCAAATGATAGGCGATACTAAGGGACCCTCATGTTTCCTAGCTTATAATAGGGCAGCTCCAAATCCTGAGCTCCACTCTTGTTTGGACTGATTGTACTAAAAAGAGGCACATTATCTGGAAAGCCAGTGACCAAAGTGGAAATCAACTGCACCTGTTGAGTGGCAGGGTATATGTTTCCATGGAATGGCCTGCAGACCAGGTATTTATTCATTCCATGTACACACCACACAGTAGGCACAGG
The DNA here is from genome assembly GCF_026419965.1 of Kogia breviceps. Taxonomy (NCBI): domain Eukaryota; kingdom Metazoa; phylum Chordata; class Mammalia; order Artiodactyla; family Physeteridae; genus Kogia; species Kogia breviceps. The sequence goes on from NW_026711822.1 coordinate 32,546, forward strand.
AGGCCCAAAGGTTTAGTGAAATGGACCACAGGCCTTGTAATCCTTCAGACTAGGTCCAAATCCCAGGTCTTCTGCTTACTGCCTGTCCAACATTAAGTTACTGAGCAAGTAACTTAATTGGAGCCTCAGTTTCCTCATCTGTTATATGGGTATACGAAGCCCAATAAGCAGTTTCCTAGGCCTTCCTAAGAGGCCCAGCGATTTCAGAACTCTCTCTCCTGTTTCAGGTCGGCACTGACTGGGATGCCAAGGAACGGCTCTTTCGCAACTTTGGGGGTCTCCTGGGGCCCATGGACGAGCCAGTAGGCATGCAGAAATGGGGGAAGGGCCCCAACGTGACTGTGACTGTCGTCTGGGTGGATCCCGTCAACATCATCGCAGCCACCTATGACATCCTGATTGAGTCCACTGCCGAATTCACCCACTACAAGCCCCCTTTGAACTTGCCCCTGAGGCCTGGGGTCTGGACAGTGAAAATTCTCCACCACTGGGTGCCAGTCGCAGAAACCAAATTCCTCGTCGCACCTCTGACCTTCTCAAACAGGCAGCCCATCAAACTGGGTGAGTACTTCCAGTATTTCTGTGGGGTAAATATTCCATTGCCAGAGGCCTCCTGGGTCCTTCACCTGGGCGGGCAGCGTTGCTCAGACATGGGGCATGTGGGGCACCTTCGAGAACAGTGCTCTCTTTTCTCAGGATTTTTTCCTGCTCATTTGTCTTACAGAACCTTCTAATTTTCTGCCTGTCTCTGCACACTGAGGTGATGTTATCTGTCTCTGTATTAGACACCTATTTATTAGATGCTCTCTCACTGGACTTCTAGAAGGTCCTGATCATATTTAAGACAGGTGGGAAATAAACCCAAGCTGATATTGAGTTTCAGCAAATCTTGTTCAATGTTTTTTAAAAAATAACTAAAATAAGAATTTCTGTTCATCAAAAGCATGATATACTAGGTGAGGAGACATATCACATACTAATATTTTCACACACAAAAACGTACTCATATTTGGAATATACAAAAAGTACTCAAATTCAGAAATCCCCTAAGTCAGAGCAAACTACAAGCCACAGGCCAAATCCGCCCACTCCCTGTTTTTGTAAATAAAATTTTATTGAAATGCAGTCACACTCATTTACATATTGACTGTGGCTGCTTTGGGGCCACAACGGCAGCACTGAGTAGTTGCCCACAGAACCAAAAGTATTTGCTATCTGGCCCTTTAGAGAAAGGGCCAATCCCTGATATAAAAGAAAGAAGAAAGAGAGAGCATAGGCACACACATATAAAAAGATGCTCAGCCTCATGAATAATGAGAGAAATGCAAATTAAAAGCAAAAAGAGATTCCACTTCACATCTGCCACGTTAGGACATGTCTGAAGATGAGACAACATCATTTGATGGTCAAGATGGAGAATAATAACTGTCCGTGTAAGTGCTAGTGAGAGAGCCGTGTCATAAAATGAGTTCTCATTTGCTGGTGAAGTTGAAAATATACACATACCCTACCGCACAGAAATTCCACCCGAGGTAGAGGCCATAGAAACTTGTACAGAAATACAGCAAGTTGTTCATAATAGCACCAAACCAGAACCAATCCAAACGTCCGACATCCAATGGACCAACAATGTGGTCTGTTCTGACAGTGGAGGTCTACGCAGCAGGGACCACAGCGTAGGACCCTCCACGTGCTGATCTGGATGAGCCTCTAGAACATAATGTTAGGGTGGGGATATCATAATTACCATGCATGTATTTAAAGTTCAGAAACAGGCCAAGCCAACAATATAGTATTTCAGGATTCATGTATCAGTAGAAAGCTGTGAAGAAATGAAGGAAATTTTTAACAGGAAATTCAGGATGGTGGTTCCCACTGGGCATGGGGTCAGGGAGAGGGGTGTCAGACTCCAAGCATGCCTGCCTTTTTTCTTTCTTTTTTTCCAAAAAGGTTTCTTTTATTTTTCTATTCCCCACCCCCCTTTCTTTTATCACAGGTAACGTCTTCCTCCTTGCTCAGTCCCATCCCCAGCAGTGGCCACTGCCAACAGTTTGGTGTACAGTCCTTCTAGAGGTTTCTCAGTGCTTTTAAAGCATTGACGTAAACACAAAATAAATCACAAAGACATTGTCATTTTTTTTTTTTTAACATCTTTATTGGAGTATAATTGTTTTACAATAGTGTGTTAGTTTTCCCTCTACAACAAACTAAATCAGTTATACATACACACATGCTCCCACATCTCCTCCCTCTTGCATCACCCTCTCTCCCACCCTCCCTATCCCACCCCCCCAGGCGGTCACACAGCACAGAGGTGATCTCCCTGTGCCATGCAGCAGCTTCCCACCAGCTATCTAATTTACATTTGATAGTGTATATATGTCCCTGCCACTCCCCCACTTCGTCACAGCCCACCCCTCCCCCTCCCCATATCCTCAAGTCCATGCTCGAGTGAGTCTGTGTTTTATTCCCGTCCTACCACTAACCTCTTCATGACATTTTTTTCCCTTAGAGTCCATATATATGTGTTAGCATACGGTATTTGTTTTTCTCCTTCTGACTTACTTCACTCTGTATGACAGACTCCAGGTCCATCCACCTCATTATAAATAACTCAGTT
>NW_026711823.1:0-35089 GCF_026419965.1 Kogia breviceps
AATGGAATTTCTACTTTTCACTGGAGTACTCTTCCATTGTGTCCATGGACCACTGCTCCTTTCTGCATTCCTCTGTGGCTGGGCATTTTCATTGCTTCCAAGTGTTGGCTATGGTAAACATTGCTGGATTGCAGGATTGCCAGCCCGTGTCTTTTTGATTCTCATCCTCTCAGGTGATAGGCCCAGCAGTGGCTATGCTTGATTGAACGGTCGCTCAATGTTGACCCTTTCCAGGCAACTCCACTGTGTTTTCCTTAGGGGCTCTTACCACGTCCCACTTAGAACCGAGGGTACGCATTTCTTCACCACCCCGTCAGCATTTCTTGTTTGCAGAAGTTTTGCTGCTGGCCATGCTGAGTCGTGTGACATGATAGGTTTTTGTAACGTGTATTTTCGTGTCTAATAATTCCTAAGGTTCAGCATTTTTCCACGCCTTTTTTTATTCTGTTAAACAAAAACAGAAAAAAAAAAAACCGTGAGTACAATAAACCTCTCGAAATTGTCTTCTTGGAAGGTTGCCCTCTTTCGACTTTTTTGGTCGATTTTTGACCCCAGGATTTTGTTTTGGAGGGCAGGTGTCATTTACAAGCCTGCAATGGGTGTGAATATTGAGTGACCATTAGCACTGACTTTAAAGCTGCTGCTGTGGGAAACGGCCACAAGGCGTCAGCATTGCTACATTCCCACATCTGGTTACTAGGGCAGCAGAGCCTTCTGGAAGTCCTGTTCCCAGGTTGTCAATTAGAATGGAATGTGCCAGGAAAAAACCCCAGAAGTGTATGTCACATTACTTCTTGTTCGCTCTTTTAATTTGTTTAAATCGGGGTAATGATTAGAATACTGTTGGTCCTATATGTACAGAATCTGGTTCATTTGTACGTTTTATATATATATATATATATATATATATATATATATATATATATATATATATATATTCTTGTACAGATCCTCTTCCCATGTAAATTATTGCAAAGTGTTCTGGTGACCTCCCTTGCTATATGGTCGGTCTGTTTGATATATATATTTAATACGTATTTGTACACATATGGTGACACTAATCTTAATTTATCCATTCCCCCCACCTTTCATTTTACTTAAGCTTAGTTTGTTTTCTAAGTGTGTGAGTGTCTTTCTTTGTGGAAATATGTTCATTTGTGTCAGCTGTTAGATAACGCCTATAGGTGATGTCATACGGTATGCCTTTTGCTTTCCGACTTAACTCATGTTCTGTGATGATCTCTAGGCTCATCTCGGGTGCCTCAAAGAGCAGTGTTTCCTTGTTTTCCATGGCTAATAGTCCACTGTGTCCACGGACCAGCTCTTCTTATCCATTCATCTGTTGATGGACATTTGGGTTGCTTCGGTGTCTTGGCTACTGTGAAAACTCGTGGAGTGCAGCTCTTGCAGCCCGTCTTCTCAGGTGAGAGGCTCGGCTGTGGGTGTTCTGGATGGAAGGGTGGCTCAATTTTTAATTGAAAACGCAGCTCCTTTCTGTTCTCATTATTGGCTGTTACAACTAGACATGTCCTCCGCAGACAGAGGGAACAGAGTTCTCTAAAACCCCTTCAGCATTTATTGTTTGTAGTCTTTTGGCTGACGGTAGTTAACTTGGGTGAGCTGAAAGCTTTTTGTAGCTTAGAGGAGTCTGATCATTCCTGAGGTTGAGCTTTTCTCCATTTTGCTTTTTTTGATAAAGAGTGAGTAAAACTTACCTCTATCATACTATCTCTTTGACACATTTGCCTGCTTTGAATTTTTTTGGCCACGGCCGAGCTCAGGACATTTTTTTTTTTTTTGAGGGCAGGTGTCTTTTAGAGGCCTGAGTCCTTGTGAATGTTAAGTGACCCATAGCTATGCGTTTGAAGCCGCTCTTGCGGGCAACGGCCACAAGGCGGCAGCATTTCTCCATTTCCAACTCTGGGTTTTCCTGCAACAGAGGCTTCCTGGAAATTGTGTTAGTAGGCTGCAAATGAGAGTGCAGTGTGTCAGGGCAAACCCCCAAGAGCTTATATCTCCTTACTTCTTGTGTGTTTTTTAAAATTTAATTGTTATCTAGTATCACAGCCAATTGGATAAAAATGTGGTGTGTGTTCTAGGTGTACTGCATCTGGTTCATCATATGTATGTATCAATCTATTCATCTTTGGATCCTTTCCCGTGTAGGTTATTACAGAGTGTTGAGTCGACCTCTCTTGGTATTCCTTAGGTATTTTGTGATTATATATTTCATATGTATCAGTACATGTCTGTAAACCCCCATATCCAAATTCATACATTCCTTACACCTTTCCACTTGGTTAAGCATAGTTGGTTTTCTGCATCTATGCACGGCCTTCTCTTGGAAATGACTTCATGGGTATCAATGTTGAAGTAACAGCTATAAGTGATGTCATAGGATATTTCTATTTCGGTTTCTTTCGTACTTCCTTTTGGGTGGGTATCTCTAGATCCTTCTACGGTGGTGCCAGCGGCACTGTTGCATGCTCTTCCGTGGCTCATGTTCCATTGTGCACATGGGCCCCTTTCTTCTTGGTGCATTGTTCTGTTGATGGACATTTGGGTTTCTTCCAAGTCTTGGCTATGGTACATGTTGCTGCAGTGCAGGATGGCCAGCCTGTGTCTTTTTGATTTTGGTCTACTCGGGAGATAGGCCCATCAGTGGGCCTACCCGATTACAGGTTAGCTCAATTTTTACCTTTCAACGCACCTCCACTTTGTTCTCACTACTAGCTGTTCCCAGGTTACGTCCCAGCGGCCGCTAGAGGGCACAGAGTTCTCTAAAACACCTTGAGCATTTATTCTTTGTAGACTCTGTGGCTGATGATCATTCTGACGACGGTGGGTGAACGTTTCTGTCGACTGGATTTGCATGGCTTTATTAATCCCTGATGTTGAGCATTTTTCCATGCCCTTTTATTTATCACAAGAGAAAGAAAGAAAGAGAAGACAAAATGTGCACAAAATATGCCTCTTGAAATTGTCGTTTTGAAATGTGCACGTCTTTTGAGTTGTTACCCTCGATGGACGACCCAAGAATCGTTTTTGAGGGCAGGTGTCATTTATAGGCCTGCAATGATTTTGAATATCAAGTGACCATTAGCACTGGGTTTAAAGCTGCTGTTTTGAGAAACGGCCACAAGGAGGCAGCAGGTCTCCTTTACCAAACCTGGTTACTCGGGCAACAGAGCCTCCGTGGAAGTCGTATTCTCCGTTGTCAATTAGAATGGACTGTGCCAGGAAAAAGCCCCTTATGTTTGTGCCTCACGACTGACTTGTTCGTTTTTTAATTCAATGTTTATTGTTTCTCACAGCAAGTTTGATTACAATGTTTTGCTTGTTGTAGGTGTGAAAGATGTGGCTCTTTTACACATAAACATGTATCTAGTCTTCTTTCGATCCTTTTCCCATGTAGCTTATGACACAATGTTGAGTACTCTTCTCTTGGTATTCCGTGGGCCTTTGGTGATTTTGTATTTCACCTGTGTTTGTATCTCTCTCTTAAACCCAATTTCCTAATGTACACAATTCTCACACCTGTCCATGGGTGAACCATAAATCTGTTTATTGCATCTGTGATTGCCTTTCTCTGTGGAAATATCTTCAGTGATATCAATTTTTAGGGAACACCTATAACTGATATCGTAGGCTATGTATCTTTCGCTCTGTGACTTACTGCAAGGTGCGTGATGAACTCTAGCCTCACCGATGGTGCCGTTGATGGCATTGTTTCCTTTTGTTCCTTGGCTAATATTCCATCTGTTCAGGTCCCTGTTCTTCTTTGTCCACTCATCTGTTGATGGACTTTCTGCTTGCTTCCATGTCCTGGCTATTGTAATACTCCTGCAATGCAGATTTGCCTGCCTGTGTCTTTCCACTTCTGTCTTCTTTCTTAGGTTATAGGCCCACGAGTGGGCCTGCCGGATCATATCGTAACTCAGTGTTTACCTTGTAAAGGCACCTCCATTCTGTTCCCATTAGTGCCTCTTACCAGGTGAAGTCCTGTGGCGAGCATTGCCCTCTGAGGAAGGCGCCACTAAGACCCTCCTAAGCCTCAGGGCCCGACTGTACTCTCCTTGGTATGCATCCTGGACTTTATGGTATGAACATACAAAAGGAGATGGCCTTTGGCCAAATCGCTCCAGGGACCTGCTCAGTTACTGGGAGTCCCTGGTTGTTCCCTAAAGCTAGGAAAAGCAACCCTGGAGGGGAAATTGGTGCCTTTGAGGGAGAAGCCGAGCAGCCAACCAACCAGCTGATGCTGATAAGGTGTGACTGAGCCGAGAAGCCAACCAACCAGCTGATGCCGATAAGGCGTGACGAAGCAAATTCCCTGCTTTAGGGGTATATATACGGCTAGGCTTTGTTATTAAACTTGCCTTGCAAGCGTCAGTTGCTTGTGCCCTTCTGATCCCATACCTTGGTGCGTTCAGTTCCCTACCCCCTCTCGTCGGTTGTTGCTACACTTTGAGGACCCGCCGCGGCTGGCGGCAAAGCCCCACTTAACCTAGAGGGTATGCACTTCTCCACAACCCCTTCAGCATGAACTGTTGGTAGTTTTGTTGCTGATGGTTCTTCTGACTGGTGTGAGCCCATACCTCTGTGGTTGGATTTGCATGCGTCTCATAAAGCCTTGAAATTGAGCTTTCAGGGATGTCCTTTTTTCTTCAAACTGTGTGTGTAGCTTACCTCATCACATTCTTTTCTTGAAGTATGTGCCACCTTTTGAAATATTTTGGCCACTACCTCCCTCAAGACATTTTGAGGGCAGGTTTCATTGACAGCCCTCCAGGACTTGTGCACACGAAGTGACCATTAGCACGGGTTTTCAAGCTGCCGTTGCACGTAACGGCCAGAGGGCTGCAGCATTTCTGCGTTTCCCACTCTGGTAACTAGTGAAGCAGACCTTCCTGCCAGTGGTGTTCCTCGGTTATCAATGACGGTGGGATGTGTCTGGAGAAACCCCCCAAAGCTGATGTCTCCTTACTTATATCTGTTTTTAAAATGGAATTTCTACTTTTCACTGGAGTACTCTTCCATTGTGTCCATGGACCACTGCTCCTTTCTGCATTCCTCTGTGGCTGGGCATTTTCATTGCTTCCAAGTGTTGGCTATGGTAAACATTGCTGGATTGCAGGATTGCCAGCCCGTGTCTTTTTGATTCTCATTCTCTCAGGTGATAGGCCCAGCAGTGGCTATGCTTGATTGAACGGTCGCTCAATGTTGACCCTTTCCAGGCAACTCCACTGTGTTTTCCTTAGGGGCTCTTACCACGTCCCACTTAGAACCGAGGGTACGCATTTCTTCACCACCCCGTCAGCATTTCTTGTTTGCAGAAGTTTTGCTGCTGGCCATGCTGAGTCGTGTGACATGATAGGTTTTTGTAACGTGTATTTTCGTGTGTAATAATTCCTAAGGTTCAGCATTTTTCCACGCCTTTTTTTATTCTGTTAAACAAAAACAGAAAAAAAACCCGTGAGTACAATAAACCTCTCGAAATTGTCTTCTTGGAAGGTTGCCCTCTTTCGACTTTTTTGGTCGATTTTCGACCCCAGGATTTTGTTTTGGAGGGCAGGTGTCATTTACAAGCCTGCAATGGGTGTGAATATTGAGTGACCATTAGCACTGACTTTAAAGCTGCTGCTGTGGGAAACGGCCACAAGGCGTCAGCATTGCTACATTCCCACATCTGGTTACTAGGGCAGCAGAGCCTTCTGGAAGTCCTGTTCCCAGGTTGTCAATTAGAATGGAATGTGCCAGGAAAAAACCCCAGAAGTGTATGTCACATTACTTCTTGTTCGCTCTTTTAATTTGTTTAAATCGGGGTAATGATTAGAATACTGTTGGTCCTATATGTACAGAATCTGGTTCATTTGTACGTTTTATATATATATATATATATATATATATATATATATATATATATATATATATATATATATATATATATATTCTTGTACAGATCCTCTTCCCATGTAAATTATTGCAGAGTGTTCTGGTGACCTCCCTTGCTATATGGTCGGTCTGTTTGATATATATATTTAATATGTATTTGTACACATATGGTGACACTAATCTTAATTTATCCATTCCCCCCACCTTTCATTTTACATCAGCTTAGTTTGTTTTCTAAGTGTGTGAGTGTCTTTCTTTGTGGAAATATGTTCATTTGTGTCAGCTGTTAGATAACGCCTATAGGTGATGTCATACGGTATGCCTTTTGCTTTCCGACTTAACTCATGTTCTGTGATGATCTCTAGGCTCATCTCGGGTGCCTCAAAGAGCAGTGTTTCCTTGTTTTCCATGGCTAATAGTCCACTGTGTCCACGGACCAGCTCTTCTTATCCATTCATCTGTTGATGGACATTTGGGTTGCTTCGGTGTCTTGGCTACTGTGAAAACTCGTGGAGTGCAGCTCTTGCAGCCTGTCTTCTCAGGTGAGAGGCTCGGCTGTGGGTGTTCTGGATGGAAGGGTGGCTCAATTTTTAATTGAAAACGCAGCTCCTTTCTGTTCTCATTATTGGCTGTTACAACTACACATGTCCTCCGCAGACAGAGGGAACAGAGTTCTCTAAAACCCCTTCAGCATTTATTGTTTGTAGTCTTTTGGCTGACGGTAGTTAACTTGGGTGAGCTGAAAGCTTTTTGTAGCTTAGAGGAGTCTGATCATTCCTGAGGTTGAGCTTTTCTCCATTTTGCTTTTTTTGATAAAGAGTGAGTAAAACTTACCTCTTCATACTATCTCTTTGACACATTTGCCTGCTTTGAATTTTTTTCACCACTGCCGAGCTCAGGACATTTTTTTTTTTGAGGGCAGGTGTCTTTTAGAGGCCTGAGTCCTTGTGAATGTTAAGTGACCCATAGCTATGCGTTTGAAGCTGCTCTTGCTGGAAACGGCCACAAGGCGGCAGCATTTCTCCATTTCCAACTCTGGGTTTTCCTGCAACAGAGGCTTCCTGGAAATTGTGTTAGTAGGCGGCAAATGAGAGTGCAGTGTGTCAGGGCAAACCCCCAAGAGCTTATATCTCCTTACTTCTTGTGTGTTTTTTAAAATTTAATTGTTATCTAGTATCACAGCCAATTGGATAAAAATGTGGTGTGTGTTCTAGGTGTACTGCATCTGGTTCATCATATGTATGTATCAATCTATTCATCTTTGGATCCTTTCCCGTGTAGGTTATTACAGAGTGTTGAGTCGACCTCTCTTGGTATTCCTTAGGTATTTTGTGATTATATATTTCATATGTATCAGTACATGTCTGTAAACCCCCATATCCAAATTCATACATTCCTTACACCTTTCCACTTGGTTAAGCATAGTTGGTTTTCTGCATCTATGCACGGCCTTCTCTTGGAAATGACTTCATGGGTATCAATGTTGAAGTAAAAGCTATAAGTGATGTCATAGGATATTTCTATTTCGGTTTCTTTCGTACTTCCTTTTGGGTGGGTATCTCTAGATCCTTCTACGGTGGTGCCAGCGGCACTGTTGCATGCTCTTCCGTGGCTCATGTTCCATTGTGCACATGGGCCCCTTTCTTCTTGGTGCATTGTTCTGTTGATGGACATTTGGGTTTCTTCCAAGTCTTGGCGATGGTACATGTTGCTGCAGCGCAGGATGGCCAGCCTGTGTCTTTTTGATTTTGGTCTACTCGGGAGATAGGCCCATCAGTGGGCCTACCCGATTACAGGTTAGCTCAATTTTTACCTTTCAACGCACCTCCACGGTGTTCTCACTACTAGCTGTTCCCAGGTAACGTCCCAGCGGCCGCTAGAGGGCACAGAGTTCTCTAAAACAGCTTGAGCATTTATTCTTTGTAGACTCTGTGGCTGATGATCATTCTGACGGCGGTGGGTGAACGTTTCTGTCGACTGTATTTGCATGGCTTTATTAATTCCTGATGTTGAGCATTTTTCCATGCCCTTTTATTTATCACAAGAGAAAGAAAGAAAGAGAAGACAAAATGTGCACAAAATGTGCCTCTTGAAATTGTCGTTTTGAAATGTGCACGTCTTTTGAGTTTTTTCCCTCGATGGACGACCCACGAATGGTTTTTGAGGGCAGGTGTCATTTATAGGCCTGCAATGATTTTGAATATCAAGTGACCATTAGCACTGGGTTTAAAGCTGCTGTTTTGAGAAACGGCCACAAGGCGGCAGCAGGTCTCCTTTACCAAACCTGGTTACTCGGGCAACAGAGCCTCCGTGGAAGTCGTATTCTAGGTTGTCAATTAGAATGGACTGTGCCAGGAAAAAGCCCCTTATGTTTGTGCCTCACGACTGACTTGTTCGTTTTTTAATTCAATGTTTATTGTTTCTCACAGCAAGTTTGATTACAATGTTTTGCTTGTTGTAGGTGTGAAAGATGTGGCTCTTTTACACATAAACATGTATCTAGTCTTCTTTGGATCCTTTTCCCATGTAGCTTATGACATAATGTTGAGTACTCTTCTCTTGGTATTCCGTAGGCCTTTGGTGATTTTGTATTTCACCTGTGTTTGTATCTCTCTCTTAAACCCAATTTCCTAATGTACACAATTCTCACACCTGTCCATGGGTGAACCATAAATCTGTTCATTGCATCTGTGATTGCCTTTCTCTGTGGAAATATCTTCAGTGATATCAATTTTTAGGGAACACCTATAACTGATATCGTAGGCTATGTATCTTTCGCTCTGTGACTTACTGCAAGGTGCGTGATGAACTCTAGCCTCACCGATGGTGCCGTTGATGGCATTGTTTCCTTTTGTTCCTTGGCTAATATTCCATCTGTTCAGGTCCCTGTTCTTCTTTGTCCACTCATCTGTTGATGGACTTTCTGCTTGCTTCCATGTCCTGGCTATTGTAATACTCTTGCAATGCAGATTTGCCTGCCTGTGTCTTTCCACTTCTGTCTTCTTTCTTAGGTTATAGGCCCACGAGTGGGCCTGCTGGATCATATCGTAACTCAGTGTTTACCTTGTAAAGGCACCTCCATTCTGTTCCCATTAGTGCCTCTTACCAGGTGAAGTCCTGTGGCGAGCATTGCCCTCTGAGGAAGGCGCCACTAAGACCCTCCTAAGCCTCAGGGCCCGACTGTACTCTCCTTGGTATGCATCCTGGACTTTATGGTATGAACATACAAAAGGAGATGGCCTTTGGCCAAATCGCTCCAGGGACCTGCTCAGTTACTGGGAGTCCCTGGTTGTTCCCTAAAGCTAGGAAAAGCAACCCTGGAGGGGAAATTGGTGCCTTTGAGGGAGAAGCCGAGCAGCCAACCAACCAGCTGATGCTGATAAGGTGTGACTGAGCCGAGAAGCCAACCAACCAGCTGATGCCGATAAGGCGTGACGAAGCAAAGTCCCTGCTTTAGGGGTATATATACGGCTAGGCTTTGTTATTAAACTTGCCTTGCAAGCGTCAGTTGCTTGTGCCCTTCTGATCCCATACCTTGGTGCGTTCAGTTCCCTACCCCCTCTCGTCGGTTGTTGCTACACTTTGAGGACCCGCCGCGGCTGGCGGCAAAGCCCCACTTAACCTAGAGGGTATGCACTTCTCCACAACCCCTTCAGCATGAACTGTTGGTAGTTTTGTTGCTGATGGTTCTTCTGACTGGTGTGAGCCCATACCTCTGTGGTTGGATTTGCATGCGTCTCATAAAGCCTTGAAATTGAGCTTTCAGGGATGTCCTTTTTTCTTCAAACTGTGTGTGTAGCTTACCTCATCACATTCTTTTCTTGAAGTATGTGCCACCTTTTGAAATATTTTGGCCACTACCTTCCTCAAGACATTTTGAGGGCAGGTTTCATTGACAGCCCTCCAGGACTTGTGCACACGAAGTGACCATTAGCACCGGTTTTCAAGCTGCCGTTGCACGTAACGGCCAGAGGGCTGCAGCATTTCTGCGTTTCCCACTCTGGTAACTAGTGAAGCAGACCTTCCTGCCAGTGGTGTTCCTCGGTTATCAATGACGGTGGGATGTGTCTGGAGAAACCCCCCAAAGCTGATGTCTCCTTACTTATATCTGTTTTTAAAATGGAATTTCTACTTTTCACTGGAGTACTCTTCCATTGTGTCCATGGACCACTGCTCCTTTCTGCATTCCTCTGTGGCTGGGCATTTTCATTGCTTCCAAGTGTTGGCTATGGTAAACATTGCTGGATTGCAGGATTGCCAGCCCGTGTCTTTTTGATTCTCATTCTCTCAGGTGATAGACCCAGCAGTGGCTATGCTTGATTGAACGGTCGCTCAATGTTGACCCTTTCCAGGCAACTCCACTGTGTTTTCCTTAGGGGCTCTTACCACGTCCCACTTAGAACCGAGGGTACGCATTTCTTCACCACCCCGTCAGCATTTCTTGTTTGCAGAAGTTTTGCTGCTGGCCATGCTGAGTCGTGTGACATGATAGGTTTTTGTAACGTGTATTTTCGTGTCTAATAATTCCTAAGGTTCAGCATTTTTCCACGCCTTTTTTTATTCTGTTAAACAAAAACAGAAAAAAAAACCGTGAGTACAATAAACCTCTCGAAATTGTCTTCTTGGAAGGTTGCCCTCTTTCGACTTTTTTGGTCGATTTTCGACCCCAGGATTTTGTTTTGGAGGGCAGGTGTCATTTACAAGCCTGCAATGGGTGTGAATATTGAGTGACCATTAGCACTGACTTTAAAGCTGCTGCTGTGGGAAACGGCCACAAGGCGTCAGCATTGCTACATTCCCACATCTGGTTACTAGGGCAGCAGAGCCTTCTGGAAGTCCTGTTCCCAGGTTGTCAATTAGAATGGAATGTGCCAGGAAAAAACCCCAGAAGTGTATTTCACATTACTTCTTGTTCGCTCTTTTAATTTGTTTAAATCGGGGTAATGATTAGAATACTGTTGGTCCTATATGTACAGAATCTGGTTCATTTGTACGTTTTATATATATATATATATATATATATATATATATATATATATATATATATATATATATATATATATTCTTGTACAGATCCTCTTCCCATGTAAATTATTGCAGAGTGTTCTGGTGACCTCCCTTGCTATATGGTCGGTCTGTTTGATATATATATTTAATACGTATTTGTACACATATGGTGACACTAATCTTAATTTATCCATTCCCCCCACCTTTCATTTTACTTAAGCTTAGTTTGTTTTCTAAGTGTGTGAGTGTCTTTCTTTGTGGAAATATGTTCATTTGTGTCAGCTGTTAGATAACGCCTATAGGTGATGTCATACGGTATGCCTTTTGCTTTCCGACTTAACTCATGTTCTGTGATGATCTCTAGGCTCATCTCGGGTGCCTCAAAGAGCAGTGTTTCCTTGTTTTCCATGGCTAATAGTCCACTGTGTCCACGGACCAGCTCTTCTTATCCATTCATCTGTTGATGGACATTTGGGTTGCTTCGGTGTCTTGGCTACTGTGAAAACTCGTGGAGTGCAGCTCTTGCAGCCTGTCTTCTCAGGTGAGAGGCTCGGCTGTGGGTGTTCTGGATGGAAGGGTGGCTCAATTTTTAATTGAAAACGCAGCTCCTTTCTGTTCTCATTATTGGCTGTTACAACTAGACATGTCCTCCGCAGACAGAGGGAACAGAGTTCTCTAAAACCCCTTCAGCATTTATTGTTTGTAGTCTTTTGGCTGACGGTAGTTAACTTGGGTGAGCTGAAAGCTTTTTGTAGCTTAGAGGAGTCTGATCATTCCTGAGGTTGAGCTTTTCTCCATTTTGCTTTTTTTGATAAAGAGTGAGTAAAACTTACCTCTTCATACTATCTCTTTGACACATTTGCCTCCTTCGAATTTTTTTCACCACTGCCGAGCTCAGGACATTTTTTTTTTGAGGGCAGGTGTCTTTTAGAGGCCTGAGTCCTTGTGAATGTTAAGTGACCCATAGCTATGCGTTTGAAGCTGCTCTTGCGGGAAACGGCCACAAGGCGGCAGCATTTCTCCATTTCCAACTCTGGGTTTTCCTGCAACAGAGGCTTCCTGGAAATTGTGTTAGTAGGCTGCAAATGAGAGTGCAGTGTGTCAGGGCAAACCCCCAAGAGCTTATATCTCCTTACTTCTTGTGTGTTTTTTAAAATTTAATTGTTATCCAGTATCACAGCCAATTGGATAAAAATGTGGTGTGTGTTCTAGGTGTACTGCATCTGGTTCATCATATGTATGTATCAATCTATTCATCTTTGGATCCTTTCCCGTGTAGGTTATTACAGAGTGTTGAGTCGACCTCTCTTGGTATTCCTTAGGTATTTTGTGATTATATATTTCATATGTATCAGTACATGTCTGTAAACCCCCATATCCAAATTCATACATTCCTTACACCTTTCCACTTGGCTAAGCATAGTTGGTTTTCTGCATCTATGCACGGCCTTCTCTTGGAAATGACTTCATGGGTATCAATGTTGAAGTAACAGCTATAAGTGATGTCATAGGATATTTCTATTTCGGTTTCTTTCGTACTTCCTTTTGGGTGGGTATCTCTAGATCCTTCTACGGTGGTGCCAGCGGCACTGTTGCATGCTCTTCCGTGGCTCATGTTCCATTGTGCGCATGGGCCCCCTTCTTCTTGGTGCATTGTTCTGTTGATGGACATTTGGGTTTCTTCCAAGTCTTGGCGATGGTACATGTTGCTGCAGCGCAGGATGGCCAGCCTGTGTCTTTTTGATTTTGGTCTACTCGGGAGATAGGCCCATCAGTGGGCCTACCCGATTACAGGTTAGCTCAATTTTTACCTTTCAACGCACCTCCACGTTGTTCTCACTACTAGCTGTTCCCAGGTAACGTCCCAGCGGCCGCTAGAGGGCACAGAGTTCTCTAAAACACCTTGAGCATTTATTCTTTGTAGACTCTGTGGCTGATGATCATTCTGACGGCGGTGGGTGAACGTTTCTGTCGACTGTATTTGCATGGCTTTATTAATTCCTGATGTTGAGCATTTTTCCATGCCCTTTTATTTATCACAAGAGAAAGAAAGAAAGAGGAGACAAAATGTGCACAAAATATGCCTCTTGAAATTGTCGTTTTGAAATGTGCACGTCTTTTGAGTTTTTTCCCTCGATGGACGACCCACGAATGGTTTTTGAGGGCAGGTGTCATTTATAGGCCTGCAATGATTTTGAATATCAAGTGACCATTAGCACTGGGTTTAAAGCTGCTGTTTTGAGAAACGGCCACAAGGCGGCAGCAGGTCTCCTTTACCAAACCTGGTTACTCGGGCAACAGAGCCTCCGTGGAAGTCGTATTCTAGGTTGTCAATTAGAATGGACTGTGCCAGGAAAAAGCCCCTTATGTTTGTGCCTCACGACTGACTTGTTCGTTTTTTAATTCAATGTTTATTGTTTCTCACAGCAAGTTTGATTACAATGTTTTGCTTGTTGTAGGTGTGAAAGATGTGGCTCTTTTACACATAAACATGTATCTAGTCTTCTTTGGATCCTTTTCCCATGTAGCTTATGACATAATGTTGAGTACTCTTCTCTTGGTATTCCGTAGGCCTTTGGTGATTTTGTATTTCACCTGTGTTTGTATCTCTCTCTTAAACCCAATTTCCTAATGTACACAATTCTCACACCTGTCCATGGGTGAACCATAAATCTGTTCATTGCATCTGTGATTGCCTTTCTCTGTGGAAATATCTTCAGTGATATCAATTTTTAGGGAACACCTATAACTGATATCGTAGGCTATGTATCTTTCGCTCTGTGACTTACTGCAAGGTGCGTGATGAACTCTAGCCTCACCGATGGTGCTGTTGATGGCATTGTTTCCTTTTGTTCCTTGGCTAATATTCCATCTGTTCAGGTCCCTGTTCTTCTTTGTCCACTCATCTGTTGATGGACTTTCTGCTTGCTTCCATGTCCTGGCTATTGTAATACTCCTGCAATGCAGATTTGCCTGCCTGTGTCTTTCCACTTCTGTCTTCTTTCTTAGGTTATAGGCCCACGAGTGGGCCTGCCGGATCATATCGTAACTCAATGTTTACCTTGTAAAGGCACCTCCATTCTGTTCCCATTAGTGCCTCTTACCAGGTGAAGTCCTGTGGCGAGCATTGCCCTCTGAGGAAGGCGCCACTAAGACCCTCCTAAGCCTCAGGGCCCGACTGTACTCTCCTTGGTATGCATCCTGGACTTTATGGTATGAACATACAAAAGGAGATGGCCTTTGGCCAAATCGCTCCAGGGACCTGCTCAGTTACTGGGAGTCCCTGGTTGTTCCCTAAAGCTAGGAAAAGCAACCGTGGAGGGGAAATTGGTGCCTTTGAGGGAGAAGCCGAGCAGCCAACCAACCAGCTGATGCTGATAAGGTGTGACTGAGCCGAGAAGCCAACCAACCAGCTGATGCCGATAAGGCGTGACGAAGCAAAGTCCCTGCTTTAGGGGTATATATACGGCTAGGCTTTGTTATTAAACTTGCCTTGCAAGCGTCAGTTGCTTGTGCCCTTCTGATCCCATACCTTGGTGCGTTCAGTTCCCTACCCCCTCTCGTCGGTTGTTGCTACAATTTGAGGACCCGCCGCGGCTGGCGGCAAAGCCCCACTTAACCTAGAGGGTATGCACTTCTCCACAACCCCTTCAGCATGAACTGTTGGTAGTTTTGTTGCTGATGGTTCTTCTGACTGGTGTGAGCCGATACCGCTGTGGTTGGATTTGCATGCGTCTCATAAAGCCTTGAAATTGAGCTTTCAGGGATGTCCTTTTTTCTTCAAACTGTGTGTGTAGCTTACCTCATCACATTCTTTTCTTGAAGTATGTGCCACCTTTTGAAATATTTTGGCCACTACCTCCCTCAAGACATTTTGAGGGCAGGTTTCATTGACAGCCCTCCAGGACTTGTGCACACGAAGTGACCATTAGCACGGGTTTTCAAGCTGCCGTTGCACGTAACGGCCAGAGGGCTGCAGCATTTCTGCGTTTCCCACTCTGGTAACTAGTGAAGCAGACCTTCCTGCCAGTGGTGTTCCTCGGTTATCAATGACGGTGGGATGTGTCTGGAGAAACCCCCCAAAGCTGATGTCTCCTTACTTATATCTGTTTTTAAAATGGAATTTCTACTTTTCACTGGAGTACTCTTCCATTGTGTCCATGGACCACTGCTCCTTTCTGCATTCCTCTGTGGCTGGGCATTTTCATTGCTTCCAAGTGTTGGCTATGGTAAACATTGCTGGATTGCAGGATTGCCAGCCCGTGTCTTTTTGATTCTCATTCTCTCAGGTGATAGGCCCAGCAGTGGCTATGCTTGATTGAACGGTCGCTCAATGTTGACCATTTCCAGGCAACTCCACTGTGTTTTCCTTAGGGGCTCTTACCACGTCCCACTTAGAACCGAGGGTACGCATTTCTTCACCACCCCGTCAGCATTTCTTGTTTGCAGAAGTTTTGCTGCTGGCCATGCTGAGTCGTGTGACATGATAGGTTTTTGTAACGTGTATTTTCGTGTGTAATAATTCCTAAGGTTCAGCATTTTTCCACGCCTTTTTTTATTCTGTTAAACAAAAACAGAAAAAAAACCCGTGAGTACAATAAACCTCTCGAAATTGTCTTCTTGGAAGGTTGCCCTCTTTCGACTTTTTTGGTCGATTTTCGACCCCAGGATTTTGTTTTGGAGGGCAGGTGTCATTTACAAGCCTGCAATGGGTGTGAATATTGAGTGACCATTAGCACTGACTTTAAAGCTGCTGCTGTGGGAAACGGCCACAAGGCGTCAGCATTGCTACATTCCCACATCTGGTTACTAGGGCAGCAGAGCCTTCTGGAAGTCCTGTTCCCAGGTTGTCAATTAGAATGGAATGTGCCAGGAAAAAACCCCAGAAGTGTATGTCACATTACTTCTTGTTCGCTCTTTTAATTTGTTTAAATCGGGGTAATGATTAGAATACTGTTGGTCCTATATGTACAGAATCTGGTTCATTTGTACGTTTTATATATATATATATATATATATATATATATATATTCTTGTACAGATCCTCTTCCCATGTAAATTATTGCAGAGTGTTCTGGTGACCTCCCTTGCTATATGGTCGGTCTGTTTGATATATATATTTAATATGTATTTGTACACATATGGTGACACTAATCTTAATTTATCCATTCCCCCCACCTTTCATTTTACATCAGCTTAGTTTGTTTTCTAAGTGTGTGAGTGTCTTTCTTTGTGGAAATATGTTCATTTGTGTCAGCTGTTAGATAACGCCTATAGGTGATGTCATACGGTATGCCTTTTGCTTTCCGACTTAACTCATGTTCTGTGATGATCTCTAGGCTCATCTCGGGTGCCTCAAAGAGCAGTGTTTCCTTGTTTTCCATGGCTAATAGTCCACTGTGTCCACGGACCAGCTCTTCTTATCCATTCATCTGTTGATGGACATTTGGGTTGCTTCGGTGTCTTGGCTACTGTGAAAACTCGTGGAGTGCAGCTCTTGCAGCCTGTCTTCTCAGGTGAGAGGCTCGGCTGTGGGTGTTCTGGATGGAAGGGTGGCTCAATTTTTAATTGAAAACGCAGCTCCTTTCTGTTCTCATTATTGGCTGTTACAACTACACATGTCCTCCGCAGACAGAGGGAACAGAGTTCTCTAAAACCCCTTCAGCATTTATTGTTTGTAGTCTTTTGGCTGACGGTAGTTAACTTGGGTGAGCTGAAAGCTTTTTGTAGCTTAGAGGAGTCTGATCATTCCTGAGGTTGAGCTTTTCTCCATTTTGCTTTTTTTGATAAAGAGTGAGTAAAACTTACCTCTTCATACTATCTCTTTGACACATTTGCCTGCTTTGAATTTTTTTCACCACTGCCGAGCTCAGGACATTTTTTTTTTGAGGGCAGGTGTCTTTTAGAGGCCTGAGTCCTTGTGAATGTTAAGTGACCCATAGCTATGCGTTTGAAGCTGCTCTTGCTGGAAACGGCCACAAGGCGGCAGCATTTCTCCATTTCCAACTCTGGGTTTTCCTGCAACAGAGGCTTCCTGGAAATTGTGTTAGTAGGCTGCAAATGAGAGTGCAGTGTGTCAGGGCAAACCCCCAAGAGCTTATATCTCCTTACTTCTTGTGTGTTTTTTAAAATTTAATTGTTATCTAGTATCACAGCCAATTGGATAAAAATGTGGTGTGTGTTCTAGGTGTACTGCATCTGGTTCATCATATGTATGTATCAATCTATTCATCTTTGGATCCTTTCCCGTGTAGGTTATTACAGAGTGTTGAGTCGACCTCTCTTGGTATTCCTTAGGTATTTTGTGATTATATATTTCATATGTATCAGTACATGTCTGTAAACCCCCATATCCAAATTCATACATTCCTTACACCTTTCCACTTGGTTAAGCATAGTTGGTTTTCTGCATCTATGCACGGCCTTCTCTTGGAAATGACTTCATGGGTATCAATGTTGAAGTAAAAGCTATAAGTGATGTCATAGGATATTTCTATTTCGGTTTCTTTCGTACTTCCTTTTGGGTGGGTATCTCTAGATCCTTCTACGGTGGTGCCAGCGGCACTGTTGCATGCTCTTCCGTGGCTCATGTTCCATTGTGCACATGGGCAACCTTCTTCTTGGTGCATTGTTCTGTTGATGGACATTTGGGTTTCTTCCAAGTCTTGGCGATGGTACATGTTGCTGCAGCGCAGGATGGCCAGCCTGTGTCTTTTTGATTTTGGTCTACTCGGGAGATAGGCCCATCAGTGGGCCTACCCGATTACAGGTTAGCTCAATTTTTACCTTTCAACGCACCTCCACGGTGTTCTCACTACTAGCTGTTCCCAGGTAACGTCCCAGCGGCCGCTAGAGGGCACAGAGTTCTCTAAAACAGCTTGAGCATTTATTCTTTGTAGACTCTGTGGCTGATGATCATTCTGACGGCGGTGGGTGAACGTTTCTGTCGACTGTATTTGCATGGCTTTATTAATTCCTGATGTTGAGCATTTTTCCATGCCCTTTTATTTATCACAAGAGAAAGAAAGAAAGAGAAGACAAAATGTGCACAAAATGTGCCTCTTGAAATTGTCGTTTTGAAATGTGCACGTCTTTTGAGTTTTTTCCCTCGATGGACGACCCACGAATGGTTTTTGAGGGCAGGTGTCATTTATAGGCCTGCAATGATTTTGAATATCAAGTGACCATTAGCACTGGGTTTAAAGCTGCTGTTTTGAGAAACGGCCACAAGGCGGCAGCAGGTCTCCTTTACCAAACCTGGTTACTCGGGCAACAGAGCCTCCGTGGAAGTCGTATTCTAGGTTGTCAATTAGAATGGACTGTGCCAGGAAAAAGCCCCTTATGTTTGTGCCTCACGACTGACTTGTTCGTTTTTTAATTCAATGTTTATTGTTTCTCACAGCAAGTTTGATTACAATGTTTTGCTTGTTGTAGGTGTGAAAGATGTGGCTCTTTTACACATAAACATGTATCTAGTCTTCTTTGGATCCTTTTCCCATGTAGCTTATGACATAATGTTGAGTACTCTTCTCTTGGTATTCCGTAGGCCTTTGGTGATTTTGTATTTCACCTGTGTTTGTATCTCTCTCTTAAACCCAATTTCCTAATGTACACAATTCTCACACCTGTCCATGGGTGAACCATAAATCTGTTCATTGCATCTGTGATTGCCTTTCTCTGTGGAAATATCTTCAGTGATATCAATTTTTAGGGAACACCTATAACTGATATCGTAGGCTATGTATCTTTCGCTCTGTGACTTACTGCAAGGTGCGTGATGAACTCTAGCCTCACCGATGGTGCCGTTGATGGCATTGTTTCCTTTTGTTCCTTGGCTAATATTCCATCTGTTCAGGTCCCTGTTCTTCTTTGTCCACTCATCTGTTGATGGACTTTCTGCTTGCTTCCATGTCCTGGCTATTGTAATACTCCTGCAATGCAGATTTGCCTGCCTGTGTCTTTCCACTTCTGTCTTCTTTCTTAGGTTATAGGCCCACGAGTGGGCCTGCCGGATCATATCGTAACTCAGTGTTTACCTTGTAAAGGCACCTCCATTCTGTTCCCATTAGTGCCTCTTACCAGGTGAAGTCCTGTGGCGAGCATTGCCCTCTGAGGAAGGCGCCACTAAGACCCTCCTAAGCCTCAGGGCCCGACTGTACTCTCCTTGGTATGCATCCTGGACTTTATGGTATGAACATACAAAAGGAGATGGCCTTTGGCCAAATCGCTCCAGGGACCTGCTCAGTTAC
Organism: Kogia breviceps; assembly: GCF_026419965.1. Classification (NCBI taxonomy): domain Eukaryota; kingdom Metazoa; phylum Chordata; class Mammalia; order Artiodactyla; family Physeteridae; genus Kogia; species Kogia breviceps. The sequence goes on from NW_026711823.1 coordinate 19,152, forward strand.
TGGGAGTCCCTGGTTGTTCCCTAAAGCTAGGAAAAGCAACCCTGGAGGGGAAATTGGTGCCTTTGAGGGAGAAGCCGAGCAGCCAACCAACCAGCTGATGCTGATAAGGTGTGACTGAGCCGAGAAGCCAACCAACCAGCTGATGCCGATAAGGCGTGACGAAGCAAAGTCCCTGCTTTAGGGGTATATATACGGCTAGGCTTTGTTATTAAACTTGCCTTGCAAGCGTCAGTTGCTTGTGCCCTTCTGATCCCATACCTTGGTGCGTTCAGTTCCCTACCCCCTCTCGTCGGTTGTTGCTACACTTTGAGGACCCGCCGCGGCTGGCGGCAAAGCCCCACTTAACCTAGAGGGTATGCACTTCTCCACAACCCCTTCAGCATGAACTGTTGGTAGTTTTGTTGCTGATGGTTCTTCTGACTGGTGTGAGCCGATACCGCTGTGGTTGGATTTGCATGCGTCTCATAAAGCCTTGAAATTGAGCTTTCAGGGATGTCCTTTTTTCTTCAAACTGTGTGTGTAGCTTACCTCATCACATTCTTTTCTTGAAGTATGTGCCACCTTTTGAAATATTTTGGCCACTACCTCCCTCAAGACATTTTGAGGGCAGGTTTCATTGACAGCCCTCCAGGACTTGTGCACACGAAGTGACCATTAGCACGGGTTTTCAAGCTGCCGTTGCACGTAACGGCCAGAGGGCTGCAGCATTTCTGCGTTTCCCACTCTGGTAACTAGTGAAGCAGACCTTCCTGCCAGTGGTGTTCCTCGGTTATCAATGACGGTGGGATGTGTCTGGAGAAACCCCCCAAAGCTGATGTCTCCTTACTTATATCTGTTTTTAAAATGGAATTTCTACTTTTCACTGGAGTACTCTTCCATTGTGTCCATGGACCACTGCTCCTTTCTGCATTCCTCTGTGGCTGGGCATTTTCATTGCTTCCAAGTGTTGGCTATGGTAAACATTGCTGGATTGCAGGATTGCCAGCCCGTGTCTTTTTGATTCTCATCCTCTCAGGTGATAGGCCCAGCAGTGGCTATGCTTGATTGAACGGTCGCTCAATGTTGACCCTTTCCAGGCAACTCCACTGTGTTTTCCTTAGGGGCTCTTACCACGTCCCACTTAGAACCGAGGGTACGCATTTCTTCACCACCCCGTCAGCATTTCTTGTTTGCAGAAGTTTTGCTGCTGGCCATGCTGAGTCGTGTGACATGATAGGTTTTTGTAACGTGTATTTTCGTGTGTAATAATTCCTAAGGTTCAGCATTTTTCCACGCCTTTTTTTATTCTGTTAAACAAAAACAGAAAAAAAAAAACCGTGAGTACAATAAACCTCTCGAAATTGTCTTCTTGGAAGGTTGCCCTCTTTCGACTTTTTTGGTCGATTTTCGACCCCAGGATTTTGTTTTGGAGGGCAGGTGTCATTTACAAGCCTGCAATGGGTGTGAATATTGAGTGACCATTAGCACTGACTTTAAAGCTGCTGCTGTGGGAAACGGCCACAAGGCGTCAGCATTGCTACATTCCCACATCTGGTTACTAGGGCAGCAGAGCCTTCTGGAAGTCCTGTTCCCAGGTTGTCAATTAGAATGGAATGTGCCAGGAAAAAACCCCAGAAGTGTATGTCACATTACTTCTTGTTCGCTCTTTTAATTTGTTTAAATCGGGGTAATGATTAGAATACTGTTGGTCCTATATGTACAGAATCTGGTTCATTTGTACGTTTTATATATATATATATATATATCTATATATAGATATAGATATAGATATAGATATAGATTCTTGTACAGATCCTCTTCCCATGTAAATTATTGCAGAGTGTTCTGGTGACCTCCCTTGCTATATGGTCGGTCTGTTTGATATATATATTTAATACGTATTTGTACACATATGGTGACACTAATCTTAATTTATCCATTCCCCCCACCTTTCATTTTACTTAAGCTTAGTTTGTTTTCTAAGTGTGTGAGTGTCTTTCTTTGTGGAAATATGTTCATTTGTGTCAGCTGTTAGATAACGCCTATAGGTGATGTCATACGGTATGCCTTTTGCTTTCCGACTTAACTCATGTTCTGTGATGATCTCTAGGCTCATCTCGGGTGCCTCAAAGAGCAGTGTTTCCTTGTTTTCCATGGCTAATAGTCCACTGTGTCCACGGACCAGCTCTTCTTATCCATTCATCTGTTGATGGACATTTGGGTTGCTTCGGTGTCTTTGGCTACTGTGAAAACTCGTGGAGTGCAGCTCTTGCAGCCTGTCTTCTCAGGTGAGAGGCTCGGCTGTGGGTGTTCTGGATGGAAGGGTGGCTCAATTTTTAATTGAAAACGCAGCTCCTTTCTGTTCTCATTATTGGCTGTTACAACTAGACATGTCCTCCGCAGACAGAGGGAACAGAGTTCTCTAAAACCCCTTCAGCATTTATTGTTTGTAGTCTTTTGGCTGACGGTAGTTAACTTGGGTGAGCTGAAAGCTTTTTGTAGCTTAGAGGAGTCTGATCATTCCTGAGGTTGAGCTTTTCTCCATTTTGCTTTTTTTGATAAAGAGTGAGTAAAACTTACCTCTATCCTACTATCTCTTTGACACATTTGCCTGCTTTGAATTTTTTTGGTCACGGCCGAGCTCAGGACATTTTTTTTTTGAGGGCAGGTGTCTTTTAGAGGCCTGAGTCCTTGTGAATGTTAAGTGACCCATAGCTATGCGTTTAAAGCCGCTCTTGCGGGAAACGGCCACAAGGCGGCAGCATTTCTCCATTTCCAACTCTGGGTTTTCCTGCAACAGAGGCTTCCTGGAAATTGTGTTAGTAGGCTGCAAATGAGAGTGCAGTGTGTCAGGGCAAACCCCCAAGAGCTTATGTCTCCTTACTTCTTGTGTGTTTTTTAAAATTTAATTGTTATCTAGTATCACAGCCAATTGGATAAAAATGTGGTGTGTGTTCTAGGTGTACTGCATCTGGTTCATCATATGTATGTATCAATCTATTCATCTTTGGATCCTTTCCCGTGTAGGTTATTACAGAGTGTTGAGTCGACCTCTCTTGGTATTCCTTAGGTATTTTGTGATTATATATTTCATATGTATCAGTACATGTCTGTAAACCCCCATATCCAAATTCATACATTCCTTACACCTTTCCACTTGGTTAAGCATAGTTGGTTTTCTGCATCTATGCACGGCCTTCTCTTGGAAATGACTTCATGGGTATCAATGTTGAAGTAACAGCTATAAGTGATGTCATAGGATATTTCTATTTCGGTTTCTTTCGTACTTCCTTTTGGGTGGGTATCTCTAGATCCTTCTACGGTGGTGCCAGCGGCACTGTTGCATGCTCTTCCGTGGCTCATGTTCCATTGTGCACATGGGCCCCCTTCTTCTTGGTGCATTGTTCTGTTGATGGACATTTGGGTTTCTTCCAAGTCTTGGCTATGGTACATGTTGCTGCAGCGCAGGATGGCCAGCCTGTGTCTTTTTGATTTTGGTCTACTCGGGAGATAGGCCCATCAGTGGGCCTACCCGATTACAGGTTAGCTCAATTTTTACCTTTCAATGCACCTCCACGGTGTTCTCACTACTAGCTGTTACCAGGTTACGTCCCAGCGGCCGCTAGAGGGCACAGAGTTCTCTAAAACACCTTGAGCATTTATTCTTTGTAGACTCTGTGGCTGATGATCATTCTGACGACGGTGGGTGAACGTTTCTGTCGACTGGATTTGCATGGCTTTATTAATCCCTGATGTTGAGCATTTTTCCATGCCCTTTTATTTATCACAAGAGAAAGAAAGAGAAGACAAAATGTGCACAAAATATGCCTCTTGAAATTGTCGTTTTGAAGTGTGCACATCTTTTGAGTTTTTTTCCTCGATGGACGACCCAAGAATCGTTTTTGAGGGCAGGTGTCATTTATAGGCCTGCAATGATTTTGAATATCAAGTGACCATTAGCACTGGGTTTAAAGCTGCTGTTTTGAGAAACGGCCACAAGGCGGCAGCAGGTCTCCTTTACCAAACCTGGTTACTCGGGCAACAGAGCCTCCGTGGAAGTCGTATTCTCGGTTGTCAATTAGAATGGACTGTGCCAGGAAAAAGCCCCTTATGTTTGTGCCTCACGACTGACTTGTTCGTTTTTTAATTCAATGTTTATTGTTTCTCACAGCAAGTTTGATTACAATGTTTTGCTTGTTGTAGGTGTGAAAGATGTGGCTCTTTTATACATAAACACGTATCTAGTCGTCTTTGGATCCTTTTCCCATGTAGCTTATGACACAATGTTGAGTACTCTTCTCTTGGTATTCCATAGGCCTTTGGTGATTTTGTATTTCACCTGTGTTTGTATCTCTCTCTTAAACCCAATTTCCTAATGTACACAATTCTCACACCTGTCCATGGGTGAACCATAAATCTCTTTATTGCATCTGTGATTGCCTTTCTCTGTGGAAATATCTTCAGTGATATCAATTTTCAGGGAACACCTATAACTGATATCGTAGGCTATGTATCTTTCGCTCTGTGACTTACTGCAAGGTGCGTGATGAACTCTAGCCTCACCGATGGTGCTGTTGATGGCATTGTTTCCTTTGGTTCCTTGGCTAATATTCCATCTGTACAGGTCCCTGTTCTTCTTTGTCCACTCATCTGTTGATGGACTTTCTGGTTGCTTCCATGTCCTGGCTATTGTAATACTCCTGCAATGCAGATTTGCCTGCCTGTGTCTTTCCACTTCTGTCTTCTTTCTTAGGTTATAGGCCCAGGAGTGTGCCTGCTGGATCATATCGTAACTCAGTGTTTACCTTGTAAAGGCACCTCCATTCTGTTCCCATTAGTGCCTCTTACCAGGTGAAGTCCTGTGGCGAGCATTGCCCTCTGAGGAAGGCGCCACTAAGACCCTCCTAAGCCTCAGGGCCCGACTGTACTCTCCTTGGTATGCATCCTGGACTTTATGGTATGAACATACAAAAGGAGATGGTCTTTGGCCAAATCGCTCCAGGGACCTGCTCAGTTACTGGGAGTCCCTGGTTGTTCCCTAAAGCTAGGAAAAGCAACCCTGGAGGGGAAATTGGTGCCTTTGAGGGAGAAGCCGAGCAGCCAACCAAACAGCTGATGCTGATAAGGTGTCACTAAGCCGAGAAGCCAACCAACCAGCTGATGCCGATAAGGCGTGACGAGGCAAATTCCCTGCTTTAGGGGTATATATACGGCTAGGCTTTGTTATTAAACTTGCCTTGCAAGCGTCAGTTGCTTGTGCCCTTCTGATCCCATACCTTAGTGCGTTCAGTTCCCTACCCCCTCTCGTCGGTTGTTGCTACACTTTGAGGACCCGCCGCGGCTGGCGGCAAAGTCCCACTTAACCTAGAGGGTATGCACTTCTCCACAACCCCTTCAGCATGAATTGTTGGTAGTTTTGTTGCTGATGGTTCTTCTGACTGGTGTGAGCCGATACCTGTGTGGTTGGATTTGCATGCGTCTCATAAAGCCTTGAAATTGAGCTTTCAGGGATGTCCTTTTTTCCTTCAAACTGTGTGTGTAGCTTACCTCATCCCATTCTTTTCTTGAACTATGTGCCGCCTTTTGAAATATTTTGGCCACTACCTCCCTCAAGACATTTTGAGGGCAGGTTTCATTGACAGCCCTCCAGGACTTGTGCACACGAAGTGACCATTAGCACGGGTTTTCAAGCTGCCGTTGCACGTAACGGCCAGAGGGCTGCAGCATTTCTGCGTTTCCCACTCTGGTAACTAGTGAAACAGACCTTCCTGCCAGTGTTGTTCCTCGGTTATCAATGACGGTGGGATGTGTCTGGAGAAACCCCCCAAAGCTGATGTCTCCTTACTTATATCTGTTTTTAAAATGGAATTTCTACTTTTCACTGGAGTACTCTTCCATTGTGTCCATGGACCACTTCTCCTTTCTGCATTCCTCTGTGGCTGGGCATTTTCATTGCTTCCAAGTGTTGGCTACGGTAAACATTGCTGGATTGCAGGATTGCCAGCCCGTGTCTTTTTTGATTCTCATCCTCTCAGGTGATAGACCCAGCAGTGGGTATGCTTGATTGAACGGTCGCTCAATGTTGACCCTTTCCAGGCAACTCCACTGTGTTTTCCTTAGGGGCTCTTACCACGACCCACTTAGAACCGAGGGTACGCATTTCTTCACCAACCCGTCAGCATTTCTTGTTTGCAGAAGTTTCGCTGATGGCCATGCTGAGTGGTGTGACATGATAGGTTTTTGTAACGTGTATTTTCGTGTCTAATAATTCCTAAGGTTCAGCATTTTTCCACGCCTTTTTTTATTCTGTTAAACAAAAACAGAAAACAAAAAACCGTGAGTACAATAAACCTCTCGAAATTGTCTTCTTGGAAGGTTGCCCTCTTTCGACTTTTTTGGTCGATTTTCGACCCCAGGATTTTGTTTTGGAGGGCAGGTGTCATTTACAAGCCTGCAATGGGTGTGAATATTGAGTGACCATTAGCACTGACTTTAAAGCTGCTGCTGTGGGAAACGGCCACAAGGCGTCAGCATTGCTACATTCCCACATCTGGTTACTAGGGCAGCAGAGCCTTCTGGAAGTCCTGTTCCCAGGTTGTCAATTAGAATGGAATGTGCCAGGAAAAAACCCCAGAAGTGTATGTCACATTACTTCTTGTTCGCTCTTTTAATTTGTTTAAATCGGGGTAATGATTAGAATACTGTTGGTCCTATATGTACAGAATCTGGTTCATTTGTACGTTTTATATATATATATATATATATATATATAGATATAGATATAGATATAGATATAGATATAGATATATATTCTTGTACAGATCCTCTTCCCATGTAAATTATTGCAGAGTGTTCTGGTGACCTCCCTTGCTATATGGTCGGTCTGTTTGATATATATATTTAATACGTATTTGTACACATATGGTGACACTAATCTTAATTTATCCATTCCCCCCACCTTTCATTTTACTTAAGCTTAGTGTGTGAGTGTCTTTCTTTGTGGAAATATGTTCATTTGTGTCAGCTGTTAGATAACGCCTATAGGTGATGTCATACGGTATGCCTTTTGCTTTCCGACTTAACTCATGTTCTGTGATGATCTCTAGGCTCATCTCGGGTGCCTCAAAGAGCAGTGTTTCCTTGTTTTCCATGGCTAATAGTCCACTGTGTCCACGGACCAGCTCTTCTTATCCATTCATCTGTTGATGGACATTTGGGTTGCTTCGGTGTCTTTGGCTACTGTGAAAACTCGTGGAGTGCAGCTCTTGCAGCCTGTCTTCTCAGGTGAGAGGCTCGGCTGTGGGTGTTCTGGATGGAAGGGTGGCTCAATTTTTAATTGAAAACGCAGCTCCTTTCTGTTCTCATTATTGGCTGTTACAACTAGACATGTCCTCCGCAGACAGAGGGAACAGAGTTCTCTAAAACCCCTTCAGCATTTATTGTTTGTAGTCTTTTGGCTGACGGTAGTTAACTTGGGTGAGCTGAAAGCTTTTTGTAGCTTAGAGGAGTCTGATCATTCCTGAGGTTGAGCTTTTCTCCATTTTGCTTTTTTTGATAAAGAGTGAGTAAAACTTACCTCTTCATACTATCTCTTTGACACATTTGCCTCCTTCGAATTTTTTTCACCACTGCCGAGCTCAGGACATTTTTTTTTTGAGGGCAGGTGTCTTTTAGAGGCCTGAGTCCTTGTGAATGTTAAGTGACCCATAGCTATGCGTTTAAAGCCGCTCTTGCGGGAAACGGCCACAAGGCGGCAGCATTTCTCCATTTCCAACTCTGGGTTTTCCTGCAACAGAGGCTTCCTGGAAATTGTGTTAGTAGGCTGCAAATGAGAGTGCAGTGTGTCAGGGCAAACCCCCAAGAGCTTATATCTCCTTACTTCTTGTGTGTTTTTTAAAATTTAATTGTTATCCAGTATCACAGCCAATTGGATAAAAATGTGGTGTGTGTTCTAGGTGTACTGCATCTGGTTCATCATATGTATGTATCAATCTATTCATCTTTGGATCCTTTCCCGTGTAGGTTATTACAGAGTGTTGAGTCGACCTCTCTTGGTATTCCTTAGGTATTTTGTGATTATATATTTCATATGTATCAGTACATGTCTGTAAACCCCCATATCCAAATTCATACATTCCTTACACCTTTCCACTTGGTTAAGCATAGTTGGTTTTCTGCATCTATGCACGGCCTTCTCTTGGAAATGACTTCATGGGTATCAATGTTGAAGTAACAGCTATAAGTGATGTCATAGGATATTTCTATTTCGGTTTCTTTCGTACTTCCTTTTGGGTGGGTATCTCTAGATCCTTCTACGGTGGTGCCAGCGGCACTGTTGCATGCTCTTCCGTGGCTCATGTTCCATTGTGCACATGGGCCCCCTTCTTCTTGGTGCATTGTTCTGTTGATGGACATTTGGGTTTCTTCCAAGTCTTGGCTATGGTACATGTTGCTGCAGCGCAGGATGGCCAGCCTGTGTCTTTTTGATTTTGGTCTACTCGGGAGATAGGCCCATCAGTGGGCCTACCCGATTACAGGTTAGCTCAATTTTTACCTTTCAATGCACCTCCACGGTGTTCTCACTACTAGCTGTTACCAGGTTACGTCCCAGCGGCCGCTAGAGGGCACAGAGTTCTCTAAAACACCTTGAGCATTTATTCTTTGTAGACTCTGTGGCTGATGATCATTCTGACGACGGTGGGTGAACGTTTCTGTCGACTGGATTTGCATGGCTTTATTAATTCCTGATGTTGAGCATTTTTCCATGCCCTTTTATTTATCACAAGAGAAAGAAAGAGAAGACAAAATGTGCACAAAATATGCCTCTTGAAATTGTCGTTTTGAAGTGTGCACGTCTTTTGAGTTTTTTTCCTCGATGGACGACCCAAGAATCGTTTTTGAGGGCAGGTGTCATTTATAGGCCTGCAATGATTTTGAATATCAAGTGACCATTAGCACTGGGTTTAAAGCTGCTGTTTTGAGAAACGGCCACAAGGCGGCAGCAGGTCTCCTTTACCAAACCTGGTTACTCGGGCAACAGAGCCTCCGTGGAAGTCGTATTCTCGGTTGTCAATTAGAATGGACTGTGCCAGGAAAAAGCCCCTTATGTTTGTGCCTCACGACTGACTTGTTCGTTTTTTAATTCAATGTTTATTGTTTCTCACAGCAAGTTTGATTACAATGTTTTGCTTGTTGTAGGTGTGAAAGATGTGGCTCTTTTATACATAAACACGTATCTAGTCGTCTTTGGATCCTTTTCCCATGTAGCTTATGACACAATGTTGAGTACTCTTCTCTTGGTATTCCATAGGCCTTTGGTGATTTTGTATTTCACCTGTGTTTGTATCTCTCTCTTAAACCCAATTTCCTAATGTACACAATTCTCACACCTGTCCATGGGTGAACCATAAATCTCTTTATTGCATCTGTGATTGCCTTTCTCTGTGGAAATATCTTCAGTGATATCAATTTTCAGGGAACACCTATAACTGATATCGTAGGCTATGTATCTTTCGCTCTGTGACTTACTGCAAGGTGCGTGATGAACTCTAGCCTCACCGATGGTGCTGTTGATGGCATTGTTTCCTTTGGTTCCTTGGCTAATATTCCATCTGTACAGGTCCCTGTTCTTCTTTGTCCACTCATCTGTTGATGGACTTTCTGGTTGCTTCCATGTCCTGGCTATTGTAATACTCCTGCAATGCAGATTTGCCTGCCTGTGTCTTTCCACTTCTGTCTTCTTTCTTAGGTTATAGGCCCAGGAGTGTGCCTGCTGGATCATATCGTAACTCAGTGTTTACCTTGTAAAGGCACCTCCATTCTGTTCCCATTAGTGCCTCTTACCAGGTGAAGTCCTGTGGCGAGCATTGCCCTCTGAGGAAGGCGCCACTAAGACCCTCCTAAGCCTCAGGGCCCGACTGTACTCTCCTTGGTATGCATCCTGGACTTTATGGTATGAACATACAAAAGGAGATGGCCTTTGGCCAAATCGCTCCAGGGACCTGCTCAGTTACTGGGAGTCCCTGGTTGTTCCCTAAAGCTAGGAAAAGCAACCCTGGAGGGGAAATTGGTGCCTTTGAGGGAGAAGCCGAGCAGCCAACCAAACAGCTGATGCTGATAAGGTGTCACTAAGCCGAGAAGCCAACCAACCAGCTGATGCCGATAAGGCGTGACGAGGCAAATTCCCTGCTTTAGGGGTATATATACGGCTAGGCTTTGTTATTAAACTTGCCTTGCAAGCGTCAGTTGCTTGTGCCCTTCTGATCCCATACCTTAGTGCGTTCAGTTCCCTACCCCCTCTCGTCGGTTGTTGCTACACTTTGAGGACCCGCCGCGGCTGGCGGCAAAGTCCCACTTAACCTAGAGGGTATGCACTTCTCCACAACCCCTTCAGCATGAATTGTTGGTAGTTTTGTTGCTGATGGTTCTTCTGACTGGTGTGAGCCGATACCTGTGTGGTTGGATTTGCATGCGTCTCATAAAGCCTTGAAATTGAGCTTTCAGGGATGTCCTTTTTTCCTTCAAACTGTGTGTGTAGCTTACCTCATCCCATTCTTTTCTTGAACTATGTGCCGCCTTTTGAAATATTTTGGCCACTACCTCCCTCAAGACATTTTGAGGGCAGGTTTCATTGACAGCCCTCCAGGACTTGTGCACACGAAGTGACCATTAGCACGGGTTTTCAAGCTGCCGTTGCACGTAACGGCCAGAGGGCTGCAGCATTTCTGCGTTTCCCACTCTGGTAACTAGTGAAACAGACCTTCCTGCCAGTGTTGTTCCTCGGTTATCAATGACGGTGGGATGTGTCTGGAGAAACCCCCCAAAGCTGATGTCTCCTTACTTATATCTGTTTTTAAAATGGAATTTCTACTTTTCACTGGAGTACTCTTCCATTGTGTCCATGGACCACTTCTCCTTTCTGCATTCCTCTGTGGCTGGGCATTTTCATTGCTTCCAAGTGTTGGCTACGGTAAACATTGCTGGATTGCAGGATTGCCAGCCCGTGTCTTTTTTGATTCTCATCCTCTCAGGTGATAGACCCAGCAGTGGGTATGCTTGATTGAACGGTCGCTCAATGTTGACCCTTTCCAGGCAACTCCACTGTGTTTTCCTTAGGGGCTCTTACCACGACCCACTTAGAACCGAGGGTACGCATTTCTTCACCAACCCGTCAGCATTTCTTGTTTGCAGAAGTTTCGCTGATGGCCATGCTGAGTGGTGTGACATGATAGGTTTTTGTAACGTGTATTTTCGTGTCTAATAATTCCTAAGGTTCAGCATTTTTCCACGCCTTTTTTTATTCTGTTAAACAAAAACAGAAAACAAAAAACCGTGAGTACAATAAACCTCTCGAAATTGTCTTCTTGGAAGGTTGCCCTCTTTCGACTTTTTTGGTCGATTTTCGACCCCAGGATTTTGTTTTGGAGGGCAGGTGTCATTTACAAGCCTGCAATGGGTGTGAATATTGAGTGACCATTAGCACTGACTTTAAAGCTGCTGCTGTGGGAAACGGCCACAAGGCGTCAGCATTGCTACATTCCCACATCTGGTTACTAGGGCAGCAGAGCCTTCTGGAAGTCCTGTTCCCAGGTTGTCAATTAGAATGGAATGTGCCAGGAAAAAACCCCAGAAGTGTATGTCACATTACTTCTTGTTCGCTCTTTTAATTTGTTTAAATCGGGGTAATGATTAGAATACTGTTGGTCCTATATGTACAGAATCTGGTTCATTTGTACGTTTTATATATATATATATATATATATATATAGATATAGATATAGATATAGATATAGATATATATTCTTGTACAGATCCTCTTCCCATGTAAATTATTGCAGAGTGTTCTGGTGACCTCCCTTGCTATATGGTTGGTCTGTTTGATATATATATTTAATACGTATTTGTACACATATGGTGACACTAATCTTAATTTATCCATTCCCCCCACCTTTCATTTTACTTAAGCTTAGTGTGTGAGTGTCTTTCTTTGTGGAAATATGTTCATTTGTGTCAGCTGTTAGATAACGCCTATAGGTGATGTCATACGGTATGCCTTTTGCTTTCCGACTTAACTCATGTTCTGTGATGATCTCTAGGCTCATCTCGGGTGCCTCAAAGAGCAGTGTTTCCTTGTTTTCCATGGCTAATAGTCCACTGTGTCCACGGACCAGCTCTTCTTATCCATTCATCTGTTGATGGACATTTGGGTTGCTTCGGTGTCTTTGGCTACTGTGAAAACTCGTGGAGTGCAGCTCTTGCAGCCTGTCTTCTCAGGTGAGAGGCTCGGCTGTGGGTGTTCTGGATGGAAGGGTGGCTCAATTTTTAATTGAAAACGCAGCTCCTTTCTGTTCTCATTATTGGCTGTTACAACTAGACATGTCCTCCGCAGACAGAGGGAACAGAGTTCTCTAAAACCCCTTCAGCATTTATTGTTTGTAGTCTTTTGGCTGACGGTAGTTAACTTGGGTGAGCTGAAAGCTTTTTGTAGCTTAGAGGAGTCTGATCATTCCTGAGGTTGAGCTTTTCTCCATTTTGCTTTTTTTGATAAAGAGTGAGTAAAACTTACCTCTTCATACTATCTCTTTGACACATTTGCCTCCTTCGAATTTTTTTCACCACTGCCGAGCTCAGGACATTTTTTTTTTGAGGGCAGGTGTCTTTTAGAGGCCTGAGTCCTTGTGAATGTTAAGTGACCCATAGCTATGCGTTTAAAGCCGCTCTTGCGGGAAACGGCCACAAGGCGGCAGCATTTCTCCATTTCCAACTCTGGGTTTTCCTGCAACAGAGGCTTCCTGGAAATTGTGTTAGTAGGCTGCAAATGAGAGTGCAGTGTGTCAGGGCAAACCCCCAAGAGCTTATATCTCCTTACTTCTTGTGTGTTTTTTAAAATTTAATTGTTATCCAGTATCACAGCCAATTGGATAAAAATGTGGTGTGTGTTCTAGGTGTACTGCATCTGGTTCATCATATGTATGTATCAATCTATTCATCTTTGGATCCTTTCCCGTGTAGGTTATTACAGAGTGTTGAGTCGACCTCTCTTGGTATTCCTTAGGTATTTTGTGATTATATATTTCATATGTATCAGTACATGTCTGTAAACCCCCATATCCAAATTCATACATTCCTTACACCTTTCCACTTGGTTAAGCATAGTTGGTTTTCTGCATCTATGCACGGCCTTCTCTTGGAAATGACTTCATGGGTATCAATGTTGAAGTAACAGCTATAAGTGATGTCATAGGATATTTCTATTTCGGTTTCTTTCGTACTTCCTTTTGGGTGGGTATCTCTAGATCCTTCTACGGTGGTGCCAGCGGCACTGTTGCATGCTCTTCCGTGGCTCATGTTCCATTGTGCACATGGGCCCCCTTCTTCTTGGTGCATTGTTCTGTTGATGGACATTTGGGTTTCTTCCAAGTCTTGGCTATGGTACATGTTGCTGCAGCGCAGGATGGCCAGCCTGTGTCTTTTTGATTTTGGTCTACTCGGGAGATAGGCCCATCAGTGGGCCTACCCGATTACAGGTTAGCTCAATTTTTACCTTTCAATGCACCTCCACGGTGTTCTCACTACTAGCTGTTACCAGGTTACGTCCCAGCGGCCGCTAGAGGGCACAGAGTTCTCTAAAACACCTTGAGCATTTATTCTTTGTAGACTCTGTGGCTGATGATCATTCTGACGACGGTGGGTGAACGTTTCTGTCGACTGGATTTGCATGGCTTTATTAATTCCTGATGTTGAGCATTTTTCCATGCCCTTTTATTTATCACAAGAGAAAGAAAGAGAAGACAAAATGTGCACAAAATATGCCTCTTGAAATTGTCGTTTTGAAGTGTGCACGTCTTTTGAGTTTTTTTCCTCGATGGACGACCCAAGAATCGTTTTTGAGGGCAGGTGTCATTTATAGGCCTGCAATGATTTTGAATATCAAGTGACCATTAGCACTGGGTTTAAAGCTGCTGTTTTGAGAAACGGCCACAAGGCGGCAGCAGGTCTCCTTTACCAAACCTGGTTACTCGGGCAACAGAGCCTCCGTGGAAGTCGTATTCTCGGTTGTCAATTAGAATGGACTGTGCCAGGAAAAAGCCCCTTATGTTTGTGCCTCACGACTGACTTGTTCGTTTTTTAATTCAATGTTTATTGTTTCTCACAGCAAGTTTGATTACAATGTTTTGCTTGTTGTAGGTGTGAAAGATGTGGCTCTTTTATACATAAACACGTATCTAGTCGTCTTTGGATCCTTTTCCCATGTAGCTTATGACACAATGTTGAGTACTCTTCTCTTGGTATTCCATAGGCCTTTGGTGATTTTGTATTTCACCTGTGTTTGTATCTCTCTCTTAAACCCAATTTCCTAATGTACACAATTCTCACACCTGTCCATGGGTGAACCATAAATCTCTTTATTGCATCTGTGATTGCCTTTCTCTGTGGAAATATCTTCAGTGATATCAATTTTCAGGGAACACCTATAACTGATATCGTAGGCTATGTATCTTTCGCTCTGTGACTTACTGCAAGGTGCGTGATGAACTCTAGCCTCACCGATGGTGCTGTTGATGGCATTGTTTCCTTTGGTTCCTTGGCTAATATTCCATCTGTACAGGTCCCTGTTCTTCTTTGTCCACTCATCTGTTGATGGACTTTCTGGTTGCTTCCATGTCCTGGCTATTGTAATACTCCTGCAATGCAGATTTGCCTGCCTGTGTCTTTCCACTTCTGTCTTCTTTCTTAGGTTATAGGCCCAGGAGTGTGCCTGCTGGATCATATCGTAACTCAGTGTTTACCTTGTAAAGGCACCTCCATTCTGTTCCCATTAGTGCCTCTTACCAGGTGAAGTCCTGTGGCGAGCATTGCCCTCTGAGGAAGGCGCCACTAAGACCCTCCTAAGCCTCAGGGCCCGACTGTACTCTCCTTGGTATGCATCCTGGACTTTATGGTATGAACATACAAAAGGAGATGGCCTTTGGCCAAATCGCTCCAGGGACCTGCTCAGTTACTGGGAGTCCCTGGTTGTTCCCTAAAGCTAGGAAAAGCAACCCTGGAGGGGAAATTGGTGCCTTTGAGGGAGAAGCCGAGCAGCCAACCAAACAGCTGATGCTGATAAGGTGTCACTAAGCCGAGAAGCCAACCAACCAGCTGATGCCGATAAGGCGTGACGAGGCAAATTCCCTGCTTTAGGGGTATATATACGGCTAGGCTTTGTTATTAAACTTGCCTTGCAAGCGTCAGTTGCTTGTGCCCTTCTGATCCCATACCTTAGTGCGTTCAGTTCCCTACCCCCTCTCGTCGGTTGTTGCTACACTTTGAGGACCCGCCGCGGCTGGCGGCAAAGTCCCACTTAACCTAGAGGGTATGCACTTCTCCACAACCCCTTCAGCATGAATTGTTGGTAGTTTTGTTGCTGATGGTTCTTCTGACTGGTGTGAGCCGATACCTGTGTGGTTGGATTTGCATGCGTCTCATAAAGCCTTGAAATTGAGCTTTCAGGGATGTCCTTTTTTCCTTCAAACTGTGTGTGTAGCTTACCTCATCCCATTCTTTTCTTGAACTATGTGCCGCCTTTTGAAATATTTTGGCCACTACCTCCCTCAAGACATTTTGAGGGCAGGTTTCATTGACAGCCCTCCAGGACTTGTGCACACGAAGTGACCATTAGCACGGGTTTTCAAGCTGCCGTTGCACGTAACGGCCAGAGGGCTGCAGCATTTCTGCGTTTCCCACTCTGGTAACTAGTGAAACAGACCTTCCTGCCAGTGTTGTTCCTCGGTTATCAATGACGGTGGGATGTGTCTGGAGAAACCCCCCAAAGCTGATGTCTCCTTACTTATATCTGTTTTTAAAATGGAATTTCTACTTTTCACTGGAGTACTCTTCCATTGTGTCCATGGACCACTTCTCCTTTCTGCATTCCTCTGTGGCTGGGCATTTTCATTGCTTCCAAGTGTTGGCTACGG
>NW_026711824.1:0-35053 GCF_026419965.1 Kogia breviceps
TCTCCCTTCCTGGCCTTTGCGTTATTGTTGTCATATAATTTATTTCTACAAACGTTATAAATGCCATACCACATTGTTATTATTTTTGTTTAAACAGTCAATTATCTTTTAAAAAGATTTAGGTAAGAGAAAAAGTTTTATATATATATATGTACATAAATACATTTTCCTTCTGCCTGAAAGACTTCTTTTAATATGGCTTGCGGCTGCCATAATAAAATATCAGAGATTGGTGGCTTAAACAACAGGAACTTTTTTTTTTTTTTTTTGTGGTACGCAGGCCTCTCACTGTCGTGGCCTCTCCTGTTGCGGAGCACAGGCTCCGGACACGCAGGCTCAGCGGCCATGGCTCACGGGCCCAGCCGCTCCGCGGCATGTGGGATCTTCCCAGACCGGGACACGAACCCACGTCCCCTGCATCGGCAGGCGGACTCTCAACCACTGCACCCCCAGGGAAGCCCAATGCATCTAGTTTTTAAATCCCTTAACTCTTGTTTAATTTAGCATAGTCCCATTATTATGACACTGACTTACTGAAGAAATCAACCACTGCACCACCAGGGAAGCCTGGAACTTATTTTTTTACAGTTCTGGAGGCTGGCAAGTCCAAGATCAAGGTGCTGGCTGATTTGGTTCCCTGGTGAGGACTCTATTCCTGGCTTGCAGATGGCTACCTTGCCACTGCGCCCCTGCATGGTAAAGAGAGAGAGCTCTGGTCTCTCTTCCTCTTCTTATGAAGACACTGATCTCACTACAGGGGCTCCTTCCTCATGATCTCATCTAAACCTAATTGCCTCCCAAAGGCCCCTCCTTCAAATACCGTCATATTAGGGGTTAGGGCTTCATATGACTTTTGGGCAGACATAAACACTCAGTCCATAACAGCTGGTAATGAATTCTTTCAGTGCTTATTTCTCTTAAGAAGTCTATTGACTTCATTTTTGAAGTTATTTTTGTGGGCTATATATTCTACATTGACAGTATTTTTTTTTTCTTTCAGCACTTTGAAAGATGTCATTGCACTGTCTTTTCATATGCATGGTTTCCAATGAAAAATCTGTCTCATCCTTACTTTATTTCTCTCTACATAATACACCTTCCTCACTCTAGCTACTTTTCAGATTTTATCTTTATCACTTGTTTTGAGCAATTTGATTATGATGTGGCTTGGTATAGTTTTTTCATGATTCTTGAGCTTCTTAGATGGGTGGTTTTATAGTTTTCATCAAATTTGGAAATATTTTAGCCATTATTTCTTCAAATATTTTTTGCCAAATGTTTTTCCTGTCTCCCCTCCTCTTCTCTTTTGGAGAGCTCAGTTACATATATATTAGACCACCCAGAATTGTCACACAGCTCACAAATGCTCTGTACATTTTCTATTTTTGCTAGTCCTTTTTTTTTTTTTTTTTTTTTTCTGTGTTTCATTTTGGACAGTTTCTATTGCTAGGACTTTAAGTTCACTAATCTTTTCTTATGCAATATCTAATCTGCCATTAATTCCTCTCACAGTTAATTTTCAACACACAAATTGTGGCTCTCACCTCTAAAAGTTCAATTTGGGTCTTTTTTGTATCTTTCATGACTCTACTTAAGATATTCAATCATTCCTATAACTTCTTGAACATTTGGAATACAGTTATAATAACTATTTCTGTCTCTTAATTCTAACATCTGTATCAGTTCTGGTTCAGTTTCAATGGATTGATATTTCTCTTTATTCCTGCTTCTGTGCATGCCTGGTAATTTTTGATTGGATGCCAGATATTGTGAATTTTACCTTGTTGGATGCTTGATATTTTTGTGTTCCTATAAATATTATTAAGCTTTGTACTAGGACTCAGTTGAGTTATATGGAAACAGTTCACTCCTTCAGCTTTCACCTTTGAGATCTTTTAAGTGGGAACAGCATCATTTAATCTAGGGCTCCTTATTTCCCACTACTTCTAAGTATTTTATCCAACGCCCTTGAATTATGGGTTTTCTAGTCTGGCTGGTAGGAACAGGTGTTATTCCTGGCTCTCTGTGAGCTCTGAGTACTGCTCCTTCTAATTGTTTTGGATAGTTCTTCCCCCATTTTTTTTGTAGTCTCCTAACACACATGTGCTAATGAGTACTCTGCAAGACACTGAAGGGAAATCTTCAGATGTCTGGAGTTTTCTCTCTGTTCAGCTCTCCCTTCTCTGCTACCCTGCATTCTGAACTCCAGCCACCATAGTCTCTCCAGACTATCAGCTCTGTCTCCACAACTCAAGAGTCAGCCAGGTCCTCTTTGGTTCCTCCTTCCTGTGCCATGGCCTGGAAACATTCTCAAAACAGTAAGCTGGGGCTTCCCTGGTGGCGCAGTGGTTGAAAGTCCGTGGGGAACACGGGTTTGTGCCCCGGTCCGGGAAGATCCCACGTGCCGCGGAGCGGCTGGGCCCGTGAGCCATGGCCGCTGAGCCTGCGCGTCCGGAGCCTGTGCTCCGCAACGGGAGAGGCCACAAAAGTGAGAGGCCCGCATACTGCAAAAAAAAACAAAAACAAAAACAAAAACCAAAAAACCCAGTAAGCTGGCTTAGCTTGTTTTCCTTTTCTTGAGGATCAATGTCTTTTGTTGCTTGGTATCCAAAGTCTTGAAAACCACTGTTTCACGTGTTTTATCTATTTTTATAGTTGTTTCAAGTGAGAGGATAAATCTAGTACCTGTTACTCCACCTTGGCTGGAAGCAAAAATCTTGGATTTATTCTTTATATTATAGTTACTGTATAAACTTTACAAACAATAATTTATCACATTGCTAATCATATAGTATACATTTTGCTCTACCATAAATGATGGTTTTTAATACCTAATTACAAAAATGTATCTGCCAAGAAGAATTTTCAGTTCTTTGGTATTCTAATAAAAGATAAAATATCTGTGAGCCTTATTAACTGGAATCTTTTCTAATACAATAAGAATAGAGTTATAAATGACACAATTCAGTTATAATGACCATAAGCCATGGGGTAAGATTGAGTTTACATGACTACTATCTATGATTAGTTAATTGTTGTTAAATTCTTTACTATCTAGTAAGAAGACAAATCTTTTTCTATTCTTGTTTCTTTTCCATGGAATGTGTTCAGGATTTTCTTATCTCCCATACAGGGTCTCCTGTCTGATTTATTTTCTCCATTCTTAGTTCTCAAATTTTTACTCTTTCTCCTAACACATTTAATTTTCTCAGTCTGTGAAAATTTGTTTTGTTTTTTTTTTGTTTGTTTGTTTTTGCGGTAAGCAGGCCTCTCACTATTGTGGCCTCTCCCGCTGCGGAGCACAGGCTCCGGACATGCAGGTTCAGAGGCCATGGCTCACGGGCCCAGCCGCTCCGTGGCATGCGGGATCTTCCCGGACTGGAGCATGAACCCGTGTCCCCTGCATCAGCAGGCGGACTCTCAACCACTGCACCACCAGGGAAGCCCTTGTTTTGTTTTTGAATCATGATAGCTTGCATATAGCTGACAGCACTCAAAACTGGGTGGGACAATTAAGGGTTCCAGGATGTAAAAAAAAAAATCATAAAAAGCAGGAGATTTATAAGTCATCTCATTTTTCCAATCCATTTATGAGTAATTCATTTTAATGTACCTACATCAAGACAAGAGGAGCTTGCTATAATGGATACAAAGCCATAAGTTCTTTAGTGAAACATGAAATGAAAGAAAATCAAAAGAGAAATGAAGTGAGGTGCAGTGGAAAGAGGAGTGAACCAGGGCTCTAGGGCTTTCAGTCCAGCTCTGGCCCTGACTGGCTTTGTGGATTTTGGATAAATTGCCTAACTTTCTCTGGACCTGCTTCAAGTTGGTAAAATGAGAAGCCTGGACTAGAAGATTAGCAAATTTCTTAACAGATCTACAATTCTGTGAGTCTAAGTCTATAAAAGAAATAGATCACAGAGAATGGGGTACTGTCATTTTAGCTTACAGAAGCTAGCTTTCTTTGACCTTATAAAGACCATTCATGTACCCTCTTTTCATTGTTTTTTATGGCTTAAAAACTGCCTCTCTAGAGATGGTTACAGGGAATGGGGTGGACAATATACAGGAAGAAACCAAAGCCTTCTGGAAGAGAAGGAACCAGGACCCCAACCCCTGATCCCACAGGTTTCAAGTTAGGTAGAACTGTCAGGATAGACCATGGTGTCCCTAAATAAACAGAGGGGCACAAGTCCCTTGAAGTGAAGTTATCTGTAGGAAATGGGGAATCCAAACCTAGGAGGACATTTTGGCACAATACGTGGAACTGATGCCATTAGCTCCTTCAGTCCTGGATATCTTAGCCCAGAGGTTTGTTCTGGGAACCATGGCTGAGCAAGGGCGTATAAACTAAAAGAATATGTCACCTGGGAAACCAGTGTGGAGTTCCACTGAGGTCGGAGTGGGGGCTGACTGCTATATAGCAGCACTGGACAATAGTCCAGGCATTAATAGTGGTGAAGGGCTTCCCTGGTGGCGCAGAGGTTGAGAGTCCGCCTGCCGATGCAGGGAACGCGGGTTCGTGCCCCGGTCCGGGAAGATCCCACATGCCGCGGAGCAGCTGGGCCCATGGGCCGTGGTCGCTGAGCCTGCGCCTCTGGAGCCTCTGCTCCGCAATGGGAGAGGCCACAACAGTGAGAGGCCCACATACAACAACAACAACAACAACAACTAGTGGTGAAGCCAAGGCAGTGGGTGGATTCTCAGATTCCAGTTCACAAGTAAGATGGTCTCTTTCTGGCTCTAGGACAGCTGGGAGGCTCAAGGAAAGACTCCATATCCCGCTAATGGGGCAGGTTTGGGAAAATAAAGGACATGTGGCAATATATGCACCCTGAGTTGATGAAGCAGGCTATGATACACATGAACATGGACACTTGCTTTTTGGGCTAAACCTTCCAGAGAATTTTAGAAGACATTTGAAACATATTAGATCTGTTCATCAAATGGTATAATCTAAAATGTATCATTCCCTCAGTATCCATTTATGATAAAAACTCTCCAGAAAGTGGGCATAGAGGGAACATGCCTACATAATAAAGGCCATATATCATGAACCCACAGCTTACATCATACTCAATGGTAAAAAGCTGAAAGCATTTCCTCTGAGATCAGGAACAAGACAAGGATGCCCACTCTCACTACTTTTATTATTCAACATAGTTTTAGAAGTCCTAGTCACAGCAATCAGAGAAGAAAAAGAAATAAAAGGAATCCAAATTGGAAAGGAAGAAGTAAAACTGTCACTGTTTGCAGATGGCATGATACTATACACAGAAAATCCTAAAGACACCATCAGAAAACTATTAGGGGTCATCAATGAATATGGTAAAGTTACAACATACAGAAATCTGTTGCATTTCTATACACTAACAATGAAATATCAGAAAGAGAAATTAAGGAAACAATCCCATTTACCATTGCATCAAAAGAATAAAATACCTAGGAATAAACCTACCAAAGGAGGTAAAAACCTATACTGGGAAAACTATAAGACACTGATGAAAGAAACTGAAGATGGCACAAACAGCTAGAAACATATTCTGTGTTCTAGGATTGGAAGAATTAATATTGTTAAAGTGACAATACTCCCCAAAGCAATCTACAGATTCAATGCAATCCCTATCAAAATACAAAGGGCATTTTTCACAGAACTACAACAAATAAATTTAAAACTTGTATGGAAACAAAAGAGACCCTGAATGGACAAAACAATCTTGAGACGAAAAACGGAGCTGGAGGAATCAGGCTCCCTAGCTTCAGACTATACTACAAAGCTACAGTAATCAAAACAGTATGATGCTTCCACAAAAACAGACACATAGGTCAATGGAACAGAATAGAAAGCCCAGAAACAAACCCACACAGTTATGGTCAATTAATCTATGACAAAGGAGACAAGACTATACAAGAGAAAAGACAGTCTCTTCAATAAGTGGTTCTGGGAAAACTGGACAGTTATATGTAAAAGAATTAAATTAGAACATTTTCTCATATCATATATAAAAATAAACTCAAAATGGATTAGGGATCTAAATGTAAGACTGGAAACCATAAAATTCCTAGAAGAAAACAGGCAGAACGCTCTCTGACATAAACTGTAGCAATAGTTTTTTTGGATCTGTCTCCTAAATCAAAGGAAATAAAAGTAAAAATAAATGGGACCTAATTAGACTTAAAAGCTTTTGCACAGCAAAGGATACCATCGACAAAAACGAAAAGACAACCTACAGAATGGGAGAAAATATTTCCAAGTGATGTGACTGACAAGAGGTTAATATCTAAAATATATAAACAGCTCATACAGCTCAATATCAGAAAAACAAACAACCCAATCATGAAGTGGGCAGAAGATCTAAATAGACATTTCTCCAAAGAAGACATACTGATAGCCATCAGGCATGTGAAAAGATGCTCAACATCACTAATTATTAGAGAAATGCAAAATAAAACTACAATGAGGTATCAACTCACACTGGTCGGAAAGGTCATCATCAAAAAGTCTACAAATAATATATGCTGGAGAGGGTGTAGAGAAAAGGGAACCCTCCTACACTGTTGGTGGGAATGTAAATTGGTGCAGCCACTATGGCGAACAGTATGGAGGTTCCTTAAAAACTAAAAATAGACTTACCGTATGATCCAGTAATCCCATTTCCCGGAGGAAACTCTAATTTGAAAACATACATGCAATCCAGTTCATAGCAGCACTATTTACAATAGCCAAGACATGGAAGCAACCTAAATGTCCATCAACAGATGAATGGATAAAGAAGATGTGGTGTGTGTACACACACACACACACACACACACACACTCACACACACACACACACAATGGAATATTACTCAGCTGTAAAAAGAATGAAATTTTGTTATTTGCAGTACCATGGATGGACTTGCAAGGTATTAGGCTAAGTGAAATAAGTCAGAGAAAGACAAATACTGTATGATATCACTTACATGTGGAATCTAAAACAATACAACAAACTAGTGAATATAACAATAAGGAAAAAATAATCTATCAATCCCATGAAGCAGTTGTTAGACTTTAATCTGTCTGAGGATTTTCTTGATTTTGTTACATTATTCCTGGATAATCCTTCCTATGCCATGCCAACCCCACTCTGTGCCTCTTGGCTTTTACATTCTTACTGGAGCTTATCACACCCCTCCCTGTTGGCCCCTCTTCAAGCATAATGGGACTTACTGTTTTCCTTCTTCTTTGAGAAATCAGGCAGCCCTTCCCATGCCCCAGTTATCATTAGTGCTCTTCTAGGAACTCTAATTTGTCTATTTTTGACTAACCAATGCCAACCTGAATTCTGGTTCTCCTATCATTGCATTATGTCCTATTAAGTTTTCCTTTTTTCATTGGCTTTACTAATATCAAAAAAAAAATCCCCCCCCTCCCAATGCAGCAAATCCTGAAATCTGTAGCATGGGATCTAAGAATGAAATACCTTGTAGTGAGTAACAGCCCAGAATAGCATGGAGGAGTCTGACAGCCAGTCTTTACGCTAAGCATTAGACAATGTGTTAAAGTGTGCAGACATTAGCTGAAATCAGATTGTAAGGAAGCTTTCCAAAGGTTCTGATTTGGGTTTTGGCTGGATCTCATTCTTCTTTTTGTAGGCCAAAAAAACCCCAGCTGCACATGTACATACACATATACCCCAATCATCTTATCATATGGTTTGGCAGTAAAAGTTAATTACTATCATTTTATCATGGTATGCTCATCCCCTCAAAAAGCTACACGGACCGCAACTCTTATCAGTCAAAGATGTAGTATTAATGAATACAGACTCACTTAACTCACTCATTCACTCTTTGTTCATTATTGGGTCATATTCAGAAATTAAAATGTCTAACACTTAGTTCTAAGGGCAAAAGTATAAATCAAAAAGCCAAAGAAAAGAAAAAAAATCTACACTGGGAAATTTGAAAAGCTGCAATTCACAAAAAAGTAGAATGTTAAGTTTTCCAGGCAACCTGTCATGTCTAGAATGTTTCAGAAGAGAAGAAATGAATACGTCTTCGAGGTAATGAAAAAGACCAAATATAAACCATTTCACTTGAAATTCCAACCACACTTCTCCTAGAAACAGTGCATTAAGTAAACACTTCTGTGACTCAAACACTAAATTATTTAATAATTGCTGAGTATATTCTGCTCTTATCAAGCATGCTCTTTTAAAAAAATAGTTATTTACTATGAAACCATAAGGGTTAGTTTTTATAAAAGAAAGTTATCAAGACTATAGAAATTTGGGGACTTCCCCGGTGGCACAGTGGTTAAGAATCCACCTTCCAATGCAGGGGACATGGGTTCGAGCCCTGGTTGGGGAGGATCTCACATGCCGCGGAGCAACTAAGCCCGTGTTCCACAACTACTGAGCCCGCATGCCACAACTACTGGAACCCGCGCACCTAGAGCCCATGCTCCGCAACAAGAGAGGCCACCACAATGAGAAGCCCGGGCACCGCAACGAAGAGTAGCGCCCGCTCACTGCAACTAGAGAAAGCCCGCGCAGTGCAGCAACAAAGACCCAGTGCAGCCAAAAATAAATAAATAAGTATATAAATTTTAAAAAAAAAGACTACAGAAATTTTAGCGTGCACAGTATCATTAAAATTATGAAGTTATAACTTTTGGCTTGGAAACACTTTTCAATCGCATCAGGACTCAAACTTCTTAAAGTGAAAAGCAATCCAATTTTGGTATTTTCTAATGGAAAACTGCAGTGCCTGTCAATTAATGCCTCTAGTGCCTTTAGGTAGCTAAAGTGATGGCCTGACATGGGGCACTAAAACGTTGCATGTTCTTTATTCACTCAAACACTCCATCTGTGTGTGTACTAGTTAGTGGCTAGGGAACTGAAATTTAAGGCTGTTGTTAGGAGGAAGCACTTACAATTGTATCATCAAATCCTTAATAGCTCTGAGTGGTTCTTGTACTTCAATATAAACTTCCATTTTCCTTGACCTTTCAGGAGGAAGTTCAATTTACCGATACAGTTTGTGACAATGGTTTTTACTGCACAGTTGAAAAAAAAAAATTAGGAACCGTCATAATAGGCCCCAGTTTTTGGGGTAATTTTTTTTTTTTTTTTTGGCAGTACGTGACCCTCTCACTGTTGTGGCCTCTCCCGTTGCGGAGCACAGGCTGCGGACGCGCAGGCTCAGCGGCCATGGCTCATGGGCCCAGCCGCTCTGCGGCATGTGGGATCCTCCCGGACTGGGGCACGAACCCGTGTCCCCTGCATCGGCAGGCGGACTCTCAACCACTGCGCCACCAGGGAAGCCCTTGGGTAATTTTTAATGTTGCTGTTGTTGTTTGACTTATAAACAAACCCAAATAAAAAAGAATCCAAACTTCCAAAATATCCAGTGATAAAATATTAGTGACAACGACTAGCATTTCCATATTTAAAAGTAAACTGTTTGGAGAGGCAGAGTATGATACAGAGGCTGAGCTAGGAGAAATATTAGAATGTTGGTAACTGGTGATATGTAATAATCTAAAGGTAATAAAGAATTAAAGATTTATTGGACTTCCCTGGTGCCTCAGTGGTTAAGAATCCGCCTGCCAATGCAGGGGACACAGGTGCGAGCCCTGGTCAAGGAAGATACCACATGCCGCGGAGCAACTAAGCCCATGCGCCACAACTACTGAGCCTGCGCTCTAAAGCCTGTGAGCCACAACTACTGAGCCCACATGCTGCAACCACTGAAGACCACGTGCATAGAGCCTGTGCTCCACAACAAGAGAAGTCACCTCAATGGGAAGCCTGTGCACCGCAACGAAGAGTAGCCCCCGCTCACCGCAACCAGAGAAAGCCTGCACACAGCAATGAAGACCCAACACAGCCAAAAATAAATTAAAAAAAAAAAAAGATTTACTACTTATCCACCAAATTGGAAAGAAATGGAAAGCTAAACAATATCAAGTGTCTGTGGAGATGTAAAGCATCAGGGACTCTCATACACTGGTGGTTGGTTCAAATTCTTTGGGAAACAGATTAGCATTATCTAATGAAGTTGAAGATTATCACCCATCAATTCCATTCCGAGGTTTCACACAAGTGCTGCTCCTGCATATCTGTAGCAGAACTCTGAACAAGAGTGTTCACAGCAGCACTGTTCAACTCCCAGCTGGAAACAACGCAATGTCGGCCAGTAGCACGATGAATAAATACACTGAGGTATATTCATATACTCACTTCATGGAAGAATACAAAGCAAATTAGAACCACAAGCATGCAACATGGACAGCAAATCTCACAAACCTAAAACTAACGCCGAGTGCTGAGCCAGAGAAGCAAGGCACAAAAGTGCAGCACAATCGGATTCCACATACATCAAGTTCAAAAATGGGCAAAACTTCAGTATCTATACATACATACATAGATGGTGAAACTATAAAGAAAAGCCTCAGAGTAGAGGTTCTGGCTGTGAGGAGGGAGTTATTGGTAAGTGGCACTGGGGAGGTCTCCGGGGTGCTGTCACTAAGTTCTATCTCTTGACATTGGTGATAAGAAGATGTGTGTTTGCTTTTCTTTGAATTATACATTTGCCTATGCCCTTTTCTTTTTCTGCATTGTATTTTATCAGTAAAAAATCCCATCTCACTCCAAACTGAAGATTTTAAGAAAGGTTTTACAACTCAAGTTACCTGGCTCCAGTTCAATGACTTAATTAACAAAGGTCCTGGCGTGGACTTCGGGTTTTAAAGGAAAACACACACCCACATCTTACAACCTACAATTTAAGGTCTGAAGGGTCCTTAAAGATAATCAAATCTAGTTGGACTGGGCTTCCCTGGTGGCGCAGTGGTTGAGAGTCCGCCTGCCGGTGCCAGGGACGCGGGTTCGTGCCCCGGTCCGGGAAGATTCCCACATGCCACGTAGCGGCGGGGCCCGTGAGCCGTGGCCGCTGAACCGCATGCCCGGAGCCTGTGCTCCGCCACGGAAGAGGCCACAACAGTGAGAGGCCCGCGTACCGCAAAAACAAAACAAAACAAATCTAGTTGGACCTTTTAAATAAGAATGGGCAGAGTACAGGCAGGAGGCCCCTCGGGAGGTGGTGAGACATCTGGGCCCAGGCTTCTGTTTCTGAACAAAACTCTTTTCAGAGATCTCATGTTTCATCTTCTCTCCTGTGAAAACCAGATCACTTCAGTGCACTTCCACTTCCTTATCTATAAAATGAGGAAATGGACTAGGTGACCAGCAAGGTATTTCTAGTTCTAATTTTGATGGTTCTGTGAAAGTACAGAAACTTTAGGAAAAACTTGAAACATGAGCTTTTCTAATTACAGTCTTGAGAAGGCTTTTTTTTTTTTTTTTGGAAGTTAGAGACGCTCAAAATAACATAGCTGGCTGGAAGGGAGAAATGCCATCACATAACTTTTGGTAAAGATGAAGAAGAGAGGAAGACTTGCCCAGAAACAATCTGAACTTTCTCCACTTATAAACAAGTCAACCCAAAGGAAGGATGAATCAAGGGCCAATTTGCTCATATCAGTGGAACACAGTGTCCACTGGGACTGAACTCTAGTTCCACACCTCGCTCTTTTCCCACTCCGCTCCTCCCAAAGAGGGCTCCGGCGCGCAGGATGGGCTCTCAGAAGCCGTCTTGGATACGCGGCTCTGGAATCAAGCAGGGTGTCCATCACCCCCTCCTGTCCGAGTCTCCACCCAGTGATGTCAGGTGATCCAACACTGTTGAGGGGCCCCAGGGATGCTATGGCTTGGATTTAACAATCACACAGTACATACACTGTCATCTCAAAAAGCAGATGAAAGAATTACATGCTTTGAGGTCAACAGGGGAAAGGGACTCCACATCAGGCCGTCCGAGATACACGATCGTTGTCAGTGGAGGTTGGATGATGGTGCGGAGGGCGTGTGGGGGGGAGGGAGGAGGATGAACAGGAAGGAAGTGTGGAATTAGGGATGGGGAGATTTGGATACGCAGCTTTGCCATAATCTCCCCCGTGTGTCTTGGTTCTTTCGCGGTAACCCCCCAGCTAAGGGGGTAGCCGAAGCCCCCATTTATTCTGCTGGGGTAGTTCCTTTCCTACCCTTGGCAAATTTTCTGTCCTGTCGCTTCCAGTTTGTCTCCGGTACTGCTTCTTTCTATCTGTGTTCTCTGTTTATATTCATTTCTCATACACCAATCTCTGCTTCCTATTAGCATTTGCACACTAGGAGTGAGAGGACAGAGAGAAGTCATTTCTTTTCTCCCTTTTTCTTGATCAGGGCATCTGTGTGAAATGTTCTCTCCTGGTGTTTGTTCCCTTTCAGCCAGAGAAATATGACCCTAGAGCTTCATGATGCTAATGTGAGAAGAAATTATGAACAGTGATTAAGAGGCTAAGTGAGGGTGGTGGAACCTATTTACTTCGTTAAGTTTCCTTCAGGGAAAATGCAAGAACGGGAAACTGAGAGTTAATACTAAAAGAATAAAAGATCCATTTGACTCAGAGCAATCTTCAGCCTGCCTGGATTCTATCAGACACCCTTCTCCATGGGGAAATCATTACAGAGAAATGACATGCAAAGTGCACCATAAAGCATCTGAGTCAAACCAGAGGGGGGATGACTCAACGGATGGTTTTACGTTTTAACAGAAGGCGCTGCAGATTTGTACCCAGTGCACAGTTCAACATGGGGTGTGCATCCCCTCCCCAAAACTTCTCCGTCAGGTGGGAGGGGAGTTCCCAGAACCTGACAGAAATCATTCTGTCTTAGTGAAGAACCAAGTCAAAACTCACAGGAGAGAATCAAAGACTAAGAAAAGACAACCGATAGTCAAATGCAGAAAAAAAGGGGAGACTGCAAGTCTGTCTGATTCCAACTTTAGCATTACTGTCAAACCTAAGACTGTCAAAAACTGAACACAGTAATCAGTGGACTTCAAATCTGATTAAGGGGGTGGGGGAAAGAAGAGGGAGAGGGAAAGAGAGGGGAGGAGGAGAGGGAGGAGAGAGAGGGGGGAGAAAAAGAAAGAGAATATTTAAGTGTTACAATTTGAAAACATTGCTCCTTGAATCCGTTTCAAAAGATACCGTGTCATTAATTTCAGGAGTTTACTCACCAGCTCAGCGACAATGCCGGGCTTGGGTGTCCAAGTGAAGAAACCATATTAGCAAAGCCATCGTTTTCTGGGCTAGTTACTGCTTGTAGGTGCTAATATGTGTAACTTGCCAAAGGTAGATTCATCTGATCAGGAAATATGATGCTAGCCAGAGATTGGATTATCAAACCTAACTCCTTCTCGGGGAACGGGGGCAGGGGGTCACCTCCAGACGCACTTTTGACAGCAAGGTCTGCCTGTACATAAAGAATATCTACAGTTATGTGGCTGTTCCTCCCTGTCATCTCTAGCAATGGCTGTTCCACCTCCTTTGAGGGCGTGCTGCTTACAGGTGGAAAAGAAGACAGAAGTGAGTTTCTATGGCTTGGCAGAAATACAGCTGTCACAGAAAAGGTTCTGAATAAAAGGAAACTTGCTTCTTTCATGCACTGGGTCTTTTGGACAGCACGATTCTGTTCTGAAATATTTTCTTCTCTGAGGGGTTGCAAGCTGGGATGGATGAAGTTTAGATTGCAAGATGGTTCAGCTGGTAAATAAAACAAAACTCAGCGCCCACGTAGGCAGCGTCCAATCAGGGCGTCAAGGCAGAGGAGTCATCTGGCTCGAGGGTCACTTCGGGACATGCTCTGGGAAAGGTCTGTGGATTTTCCACTGAAGCCTGGGCACCCTCACTCCTGTTTTTCCCTTTCAAAATGATTAAAACCGTGAAGCTAAGACCATTGCTTGGCAGTCTCTTAGATCCCACATCAGGTAACAAAAGCACTTGGACCATCTGTCACCAAGGAGGAGATCAAATGGAGCTGGAATATTAACACACAGGTGAAGTGCTCTCCTGGGAGGATGGGGAAAAGGCAGGAGGTCAATGAAGAGAGATGGGGGGAAAGGGGTGTGCTTGGAGCCTCTCAAGTCCCTGTCCTGTCCTTGGCAGCTTCTCAGGGTGATGAGAAGGATATGCTTCAGATAAAGCAAAGGATATTAAGAAGAGATTATTTTCTAACTCACTGATTGTAAAAAGTCAAATATGCACTGCCATGGAGGACAAAATACCCTCTTTCCAAATGGTCAGGAAGGGGTATGACCAGGTGGTACCAGGGAATCACCCAAAAGCACCCAGAAGTACCAGGCAGGAAGAGACCTCTCAGTACTTTCTTTTCTTTCTTTCTTTTTTGTTTTGGGTTCTGGGTAAGTTCTTGTTTAAATTTTTGTTTAAATTTTATTATTTTATTTTTATTTTTATTTTTGGCTGTGCTGCGCAGCATGTGGGATCTTAGTTCCCCGACCAGGGATCGAACCCGTGCCCCCTGCATTGGGAGTACAGAGTCTTAACCACTGGATTGCCAGGGAAGTCCCAAGTACTTTTTTTTAAATTAAAGCATAGTTGATATATGGTATTATATAAATTACGGGTGTACAATCCAGTGATTCATAATTTTTAAAGGTTATACTCCATTCATAGTATTATAAAATACTGGCTATATTCCCTGTGTTGTATAATATATCCTTGTAGCTTATTTTATACCTAACAGTTTGTACCTACCCTTATATTGCCCCTTCCCTCTCCCCACTGTTAACCACTAGTATGTTCTCTATATCTGTGAGTCTGCTTCTTTTTTGTAATAGTCACTAGGTTGTTGTATTTTATAGATTCCATATATAAGAGATAGCAGACAGTATTTGCTTTTCTCTGTTTCAGTACTTTCTTAATTCTACAATGTACCTGATTCCTATTTCACCTTCCATCCCTAGACAGAGGGCCCTCCATTTGAGTCCCTGCTCTCCCACCTCCTAGCTGGGTACATTAATTAGACTCTGTAATCCTTTGTTTTTCCATCTGCAAAATGGCTATGTGAAGACTAAATGAGAGGAAGCAATAAAGTACTTAGGATGGTCTTTGTTTTACAGTAAACACCCCACAAATGGAAGCTATGATTATGAAAAGAAAATTAATTTCTTTGTATACTATATAAAATGTGTAATTCTATACATATTGAGAGTCTCTTATATTGAGGCAAACCTGAACTGCATGAAGAGTAAGGTTTGTCTTTGTTTGCCAGATTCTCCAGCTTAAACCTGGGGAAAGCCCAATTTGCTTGATCTCCATCCACGGCCTGTAAGAAAATGATGGGACAATGTGTGGGATCTGGTGCTTTCTGGTAACTTCAACCATGACACCACTGCAGGCTTCCCTCTCTGACACTGCATGATGACCAAGAAGGTCAAATCAGGCAGTAGGTCTGAGAGCTGTCTGAGAAGGTATAAAGTACTCTGTCTGCATCAGAAACTATCCTCACCTCTGTCTGTCTAATTCTACACACGATTATATCAAGAATGTCTGCTCTGATGGGCACTTAACTCTAATATATTTCTCTTTCATGCCAAGAGAAAGAGCCTGGCGGATGGGGGGCTTGTAATGATTCTCATCTAACAACGTTTCTGGAAGATTCTATGCCCTTATATTTGCTAGAAGGATGTGCCTTGAATAGTCCGCCTTCTATGACAGCCTTTCCCTGTTTTCTCTCTCTGCTATCTTTTGCACGTTTCATACATCTTGAGAGATAGCGGGTGTAGCGGTGACCAGCCAGGCTCTGGAGCCAGCCTGCCGGCATCTGCATACTGACCTCAAGCTCTCTGTGAGGATCCCTCATCTGCAATCCAGTTGTCATGAGGAGTAAGTAACCTAAAGCACAAACATGGGAAGCACCTGGAACAATTCCCAGAGTATAGTAAGCTGGCACGAAGTACTGTGTCAGCAGGGTTAATAGAGGCAGGACCCTGTAATGGTTGAGGACACAGCCTCTACAGCCAGGCTGCCTGGCTTGGAATCCTGACTCTGCCACCCATTTCTGGCCAAACCTTCAGCAAGACACAACTTTTCCGTGCCTCAGTCTTCTGATTTGTACAAAAAGGGTAAGATAAAGAGCACCTACCCTATAGGGTCATAAGGATTAAGACATTTCACATGTTTGTTTGTTCATTAATTCACTCATTCAATACGCACTACGTGATCAATAAAATTAGCTCTTCTCTGTCAACAAGCCAACGGTTTCCATTCACTTTTCATTCCCAGACTGATAACGGCTTGTCCTTTTTTTAAAAAAATTACTTTTTAAAATTGAAGTATAATTGATTTACGATGTTTCAGATGTACAGCAAAGTGATTCAGTTATACATATACATATATATGTATATATATAGAGAGATAGATAGATAGATATAGATATATAGATATACCTATTATTTTCCTGACTCTTTTCCACCTTAGGTTATTACAAGATACTGAATATACTTCCTTGTGCTATACAGTGGGTCCTTGTTGTTTACCTATCATATATACTGTAGTGAGTATCTCGATTGTCCTTTTTTCACATTGGCATCTCCTACTTTCAGTCCTGCCAACATTAACTCAGACTTGCCCAGCTGCCACCCTATTGCCTGGAATTACAACAGTTCTTTCATTGTATGGATTTAGGGTAACTGGAGTAAGGCTGGGTATCTGCATTTTACCCCCCCAGGGAAGCTGATCCACGGCAGCCCTACAACCCAGGGAGGTCCACCCGCTACTTCCTAGAGCTGGAGGGCATGGGCAGCTCACGCAAGTTCTTGGTCTCCTTGTATGTAAAAGGAGGATAAAATCTGCCTCCTAGGAGACTGTTTTGAGATTTGAATGTGTTGCCTCACTCCCTGGTGTCCTTCAAGTCTTTGCTCAGATGACACCTTCTCAGGAAGGCCTTCTTGACCACCCTACTTAAAGCCAACCCCCCACCTCCTGCCTGTGCCTCCGTCCTCCTTCCCCACTTGGTGTTGCTTTTGTTTCTGGCAAGGTCACCTTCAAACCTGCTTCTTCTCAGATCCTCCTATGCTCTCTGGAGCTGTTTGTCTTCTCTGGGCCACTAGGCCGCCTTGCGGATCTATTTATCCACAGGAAACCCCGTCCCTTCTGAGCAATGAGAACGTTAGAGGAAACTAATGGTATAACCTCCAAGATACACACCAAGAGAATGGGAAGGTACAGAAGCTATAGGAAAAGTCTAGGCTGACACAGTAAAGGAAACGCTAACATTTGTAGAGTTTCTCAGCAGAAGGGTCTGAAGTGTGTTTCATTTCCAAGCTTTCTGGGCCCAACTATTCACTAACAGTGAAACACATTCTTTGTCTGCTGGTTCTGTACAACATGGGTCCCCACAGAGTACAATTTAGCTCTTCTATCCTGGTAAAAGCACGATGGCTCTGATTCTTTCTCCCTAAGTTCATATAGCCTTTCATCTTAAACTGCCAAACAGAGGACCAATTACGCCCTCCCTTTCGGCAGCACGTGGGCCTCCAAACCCTCAAGAGATGATGGACACACAGGACCCTCAACTGCATCCCCAGGACTATGTTTTCAGAGTGTGACTGAGCTAAGAGGGCCATTGCCTGGGCATCAGCTGCTCTGAGATCATACACGGCTCTGGGGGGCCCGGAACTGAGAGAAGACCGTGAGAGGAAGGTTTCCTATGTTAATTCCAACATCAGACAAAGACCACTGAGCAACTTTCTCCCAGATGCTACAGGAATGCGCCTTAGTACCACTCATAGCAGTCTGATGACAAACTCTTCTTTAATAATTTATAATTTGGAATTAATTGTAAGACACTGGAGCCAACACAGCCGACGTTGATAATAAACCATTCATGATCTTTCTGGGAAAGATGGAAATGTATTTGCCCAGCAATCCCCAGGAACAAGCCCCGGTGGATACTTTTCTGATCAGTTTAGAAAAGAATTGATTAAAAAAATAGCATACGCATTGTCGGACCTCCCTGGTGGCGCAGCGGTTAAGAATCCGCCTGCCAATACAGGGGACACGTGTTCGAGCCCTGGTCCGGGAAGATCCCACATGGCACGAGCAACTAAGCCCGTGCGCCACAACTACCTTAGCCCACGCGCCTAGAGCCCATGATCCACCGTAAGAGAAGCCACCGCAATGAGAAGCCCGCGCACCGCAACAAAGAGTAGCCCCCATTCGCCGCAACTAGAGAAAAGCCCGCGCGCAGCAACAAAGACCCAATGCAGCCAAAGATAAATAAATAAATTAATTAATTTTTAAAAAGATTGGGATTAATTCCTTTAAAAAAAAAAATAGCACATACGCTGTAAAGTTCCCTACCACAATGCCTTCAAAATTCTTTGAAAAGGAAAAAGATGTTCGTTCACCCGTTTAAAAAAAAAAAAAAAAACTTGCATGTTTCTAAAGGAGACACTTGAAAACCAGGAAAAAGCATCACCTTCTTTTAAAAAAAAAAAATCAAATAAAATGGCACAGCAGAAGTTCACATAAAATGCCCAAAGATGTTTCTTTTCAATAGAACTCAGGCTGAGTGAAAGACATTCTTGGATTCTGAGCTTTGGCTGGTTACCTAGGTTGCAAAGGATACCGAAAGAGACTCACACCGGGAATTCTCACTTAGAACGCCAGTCAAGGAAAAGTTCATAATCCTTTCAGATTTTAAATTCTCTGTGTCTGTGCGGAGGAAAACCATTCAGTAGTTTGGACAACTGGAAAAGATTAGACCAGACTTTGTCTATAAAGATGTGGGTTATACTCTTCAAAGACAGAGAGAAATGGCTCTTTAGGCTACAGCACTATTCTTTTTGAAAATGTGGTTATACGAAGTCTGCTGGTTGTTTTAATTAGAATGGAAATTGATACATAGAAAAGCACACCAACTGAATCTAGAGTATTAGCCTGATATTCATAATCAACAACTGATTACTCAAAACTGACCAGATTTGCAATCTATTAAGATTTCTTTCTTATTTGTATGTGCTCACAGTTATTGCTTTATTTTAAGGAAACATGAAATGCTTAATGATTAATATAACAATTTCAAAAGATTTTTCATACAGATTGGACTAGACTCTGTGGTCTTTACGGAACGATCGTTACTTAGTTAATGAACTCAGCACACTGAACATTTTCCAGCCACCTGAAACTCCCAAGTATTGGGTGCATTTTTGGCCAATTAATTATCAATTACAACATCATAAAACATTAGCACAAAAATAGGAATAATGAAATTTAATTATACATTATTCTTCAAAGTTGCTGCAAATACTATACAAGACTGATTCTGATTAATAATTCATTCAGCAATAAAGTATCAGGAAAGATGATTATGCAGCGCCACAATCCTCACACTGATTTCTATAATTACAGATTATAACAGTGTTAGCAATTTAAAAGGTTAGAGAGCTGTGGTAATTTGCTATGTCATCCTCAGCTATATTAATGTCTCCCTTTGAGCACCAAAGATAATTGAAAATATAATAACGGGCCGAATCAGATGGCTTGCCCATGCTCTCCTCACCAAAACATCTCCAACCTGAGTACATTAGTAAAGTCAAGTCCTTGATAATTAACCTCTTTCATTATTTCATTCGGTTTATAGTTAACTGAAGAGAGAAAATAACATAGGTATATGTGCCAAAATATGCAAACACAGAAACATAAGCTATAGAAAAGATACAACATGGAGACAATTACATTTGGTGTATAATTTACATGTGGCATGACTATGAAAAAAAATGTCTGTATAATTACCCCCCAGGTAGTTAGACCTGCCAAGGAACCCACATAATGAAAGCTGAGTCTCCGTCTTTGGTAATATAGTTGAGTAAGCAGCACATGAAGACATACAAAGTTTATCAAATTATCCTCTCTGGGCTGTTTATATATTGTGACACACCAAATTGCTCTTGCCTTGTAGTTCTATTATACCCTGAGAATGAAAATAGACACATCCCACTAGGAACACTTACTCTGTTCTGCTTTCAGTCCTTGAGGAAAATACCTGGCTAGTAATTGATAGCCTCTTCCCATACACAATATTTAAATGAAATTTTCACCTGGGGAGAAGCCCAAGTAAACAAAACATACAGATCTACACATAGAAAAATCACTTTCTTCTCTCCTTTCATTGATATATTTGGAAGAGAGGTACCGTAAGACATTGTGGCTTTCCTCTCCTGGATGCCTTAAATATTCTACTGATTTCAAGTCTGACTCATACGGAGGAATAGATGGAAAATTCGCTGGGACTAAAATCTTAAACATCACTTAAATGAGCTCCTAGCAGAGTCTTTTGTGTGTCTTGTTGGGAAAGGGGGTTCCTCCTTCTAGAGTATGCCAGGGTCTAGATTCAAGATTTCATTACAGCCGACCCCCACAGAAGATGCTACAAGGAGACACGGTAAAAAAAAAAAAAAAAAAGCAAAGTTTCATTCTAGTGCTAGAAGGGACTTGTAGATCCTTTGACTGAATTTACTCCTTTTACAATTGTGGAAATCTAGTAAGTCTTGAGTAAATCAAAGCGATTTACTCCAGACCACAGAACCATTCAGGAACAGACACAGGAGAACCCACGTGTTTCTAGGCTTCTACTGTATTGTATTAAAGAAAATTCAGGAAGAATTAAAGAAAATTCTTCCATGGGGAAGAATATGGAGACAATTTTTTTTTGTTCCAAAACTCAGCCCTTTTCTTTACAGTTAATTTCCACAAGGGTGAGAAGTATAAGATTAGGGGTGGGTAGAGGAAGAGTGTTAAGAGTATAAAGAATTTTACACTGAACACCTATATACCCACATCTAGACGTGACAGTTAACATTTTATTATGCTCATTGCATTACAAATCTACCCATCTATACCCATTCCTCTATCCGTCTATCAATCCATCTGAGTGCATATCGAAGTAAATTGCAAACATCGGCACACCTTCTCCT
Organism: Kogia breviceps; assembly: GCF_026419965.1. NCBI lineage: Eukaryota > Metazoa > Chordata > Mammalia > Artiodactyla > Physeteridae > Kogia > Kogia breviceps. The sequence goes on from NW_026711824.1 coordinate 20,865, forward strand.
AAATACTTTAACAGGCATATCATTTGCTGGAGTTCAAGATTTGTTTATAGTTTTTCTCTTCTGAGGTATAATTTACATACAACAAAATGTACAAATCATTTCACACTCACTGAGTTTTGATAAATGTAGATAACTGTAATCTGAACCTTATCAAGCTCCAGAACAAAATCATCACCCCAGAAAGATTCTGCATCCCAGTTAATCCCCTGCCACGTCTGCCAAAGGCAACCACAGCTCTAATGTCTTTCTAACATAGACTAATTTTGCCTGTCCTAGAACGGCTGAATTTTGAAACTATTAAAGGCCTCCTTTGACAGTTAAGTGGCTAAATGTTGTTCTGTTTTCCTTCTTTCGGTCAACAAACACTTCTTGAGCACTTACAGCAAGCCACACACACTGGAAGCCAGTAACAACAAAATAATCATTTCATTAAATCTGGAAAATAACTTCAGTGGTGGTGAGAATTGTGGGATTAATTGTATCTGAAGGGCGATTTGGACTTACAGCCAAAAGGGAAGCCACACACCACACCCTGGGTCTGTTACTCATTTGCAAACTTGCTGACTCTTCAACAGAAAAATAAAACCTATACCCAACCCATGCCCAGCGAAAAACGAGGGCTCTGTAGGATCCTTGGAGTAAATCTGAAAAATGAGGAGGCTTTTAAAAAACGCCCATCTCCATCAGCTCAGTGCTTTGTGACCACCTAGAGGGGTGGGATAGGGAGGGTGGGAGGGAGGGAGACGCAAGAGGGAGGAGATATGGGGATATATGTATATGTATAGCCGATTCACTTTGTTATATAGCAGAAACTAACACACCACTGTAAAGCAATTATACTCCAATAAAGATGTTACAAATAAATAAATAAATAAATAAACAAAATGCCCATCTCCGGACCCATGTTCCTGCTCTACGATGAAGATGGATGGTCCCCATGTGCCAAGCCCTAACCTATAAGGATATAGCCCCTCATTTTATAGAACTGTAAAACCAGGAAGGAGGCTGCCAAAGGAGCCCCAAACCTCCTTGTTTATTTTCTTTTCACCTAACTTTGGGTAGTGAGTGGATTAGGCCTTTTTTCCTTTTTTCACTTCAGCAGCTGAATGATTGTCAAGGAGAGACACCCTTAGCAGACAAAGCATTCGGTCACTTCTTTCTGCAAGAGCTCAACAATGGCACACTTCACAGATCAGTCACTAAAATGGAATTATAATATTTTATAGAAACTCCAATGCTCTTTAAAAATTCTTCATTAACTCTTGTTACGGATTGATTGTGTCCCCTCAAAAAAAAAAAAAATTTGATGCCCTAACCTCCAATACCTGAAAATGTAACCTTACTTGAAAATAGGGTCATTGCAGATGTAAATAGTTAAGATGAGGTCACACTGGGGTAGGGTGGGCCCATAAGTTAATATGACTGGTGTTTTTATAAAAGGAACTCCATGGGAAGGTAGAAGAGAACACCACGTGAAGATGGAAGCAGAGATTACAGTGGTGCTTCCACAAGCCAAGGAATGTCAAGGATTGCCGGCCACCAACAGAAACTAGGAAGAGGCAAGGGGGGATCCTTCTCTACAGGTTTCAGAGGAAACAGGCCCTGCAGACACCTTGATTTTGAACTTCTAGCGACCGGAACTGTGAGACAATTAATTTCTGTTGTTTTAAGCTAACCAGTTTGTGGTATTTTGTTACAGCAGCCTTCGGAAACTAATACAATCCTAAGGATTTTTTTCCCCTTTTCGGTAATTTTTAAAAGACGGAAGCATAATTCACATGCAGAGAAGTGTATCAACCATAAGAGGACATTCCAATGCATTTTTTTCAAGTGAACAGACCCGTGTAAACACCACCCAGATCAAGAACATGACCACACCCGGAAGTCTCCTTCATGCCTTGTCTCATTCACTATCTCCACCAAGATGACCGCCATTTTAACTTCCTCCACCATAGATTAGTTTTGTCTCCTTTTTAACTTTAAATATTTGGGAAAATATACTACAATTTTTGGGGTGTGTGTGTCTGGCTTCTTTTGCTTCTTATGTTTGTGGGATTCATCTATGTTGTATGTAACACTGGTTTCTTCTGAAGACGATTTTAAAAATAGCATTAAATTATTTTTGGTTTGTTTGTTTGGTTCAAATTTCAAAAGGTACAAATGGTATACAGTGCAAGTTTTCAAATCTCCCCTCCTCTGCTTCCCAATCACACAGTTCCATTTCTTAGAGGCAACTCATGTTAACTGTAGATCCTTCTAGAAGAATTTTGTGCCTATTTAAGCAAAGATATATACATTTATAGATACCCTCTTTCTCCTTTTTTACACAAAACCTAACATATTATACCACTATTAGGTACCTTGCTCTTTCACTTAAAAATATATCTTGGGCTTCATCCCACACCAACACATAAAAGCTTCCTCATCCTCGCTTTTTGGTTACATAGAATTCAACTATAAGAATATAGTATAATGTATATAACCAATTCTCTATTCATAGCCATTTGGCTTGTTGTCAGTCTCGTGTTATTATAAACAAGGCTGCAATATGTAACCTTGTAATTTTGCACATCCATATATTTTCCCTATGGCTGATGGGAATATAAGCATTAAAAGGATATAAGGTTTTGTAGTTTGTTTCTTTTTTAAGATTTACTTATTATTTATTTATTTATTTAATTTATTTTTGGCTGCGTGGGGTCTTAGTTGCAGCATGCAGGATCTTTTTGTTGTTGTTGTTGAGGCATGTGGGATCTTACATTGTGGCGCGTGGGCTCTTCATTGAGGCGTGGACTTCTCTCTAGTTGTGGCGTGTGGGTTTTTCTCTTCTCTAGTTGTGGTGTGCGGGCTCCAGGGTGCATGGGCTCTGTAGTTTGCAGCACGTGAGCTCTAGTTGAAGCACGTGAGTTCAGTAGTTGTGGCTGGCAGGCTTAGATGCCCCATGGCATGTGGGATCTTAGTTCCCTGACTAGGGATCGAACCCATGTCCCCTGCATTGCAAGGCAGATTCTTTACCACTGGACCATCAGAGAAGTCCCAGCTTTTGTAGCTTTGATATTGCCAAATTGTTCTCCATTTAGATTGTATCAATTTAAACTCCTGCCAGCAATGTGCAAGAGTACCTCTTTCTCCATAGTCTTGCTAATAGATTGTGTTATCAAACTGTTAAAAAAAAAAAAAAATCTGCCTGTTTGGTAGGTAAAAATAGTATCTCATTATAGTTTTAATTTGCATTCATTTTTTATAAACAAAGCTGGATATATTTAATATGTTTATAAGCAGCTACTTATATGCCCTCTTCCATAAATTCTCTGTTAATAACCTATTTTTTTCCTATTGCATTGATGGTCTTTTTTTCTTAGTGTCTTGTAGAGGCTCTTTATATATTAGAGAAATCTGCCCTTTCTCTTATATGAGTTGCAAAATATTTTTCCTAGTTTGTCACTTGTTGTTCGCTTTTGTATACAGTGGTGTTTGCTCCTCAGAAATTTTTCATTTTAATGTAATTGGATTAATTTTATGGTTTTCTTTTTATGGCTTTTAGCTTTTATATCATACATCGAAAGGCTTTTTCCACTTGTGAATATAAACGACTTCCCCCTAAATTTTTTTAGTATTTTTAGGTTTGTTTTTTCTTTTTGAGTAAATTTATTTATTTTTGGCTGTGTTGGGTCTTCGTTGCTGTGTGCGGGCTTTCTCTAGTTGAGGCTGGCAGGGGCTACTCTTTGTTGTGCTGTGTGGGCTTCTCATTGTGGTGGCTTCTCTTGTTGCGGAGCACAGGCTCTAGGTGTGTGGGCTTCAGTCACGCAGGCTCAGTAGTTGTGGCTTGCAGGCTCTAGAGCACAGGCTCAGTAGTTGTGGTGCACGGGCTTAGTTGCTCTGTGGCATGTGGGATCTTCCCAGGCCAGGGATCAAACCCGTGTCCCCCGCATTGGCAGGTGGACTCTTAACAACTGCACCACCAGGGAAGTCCTCTAGGTTTTTTTCTTAATGTAAGTCTTTGATTCATTTAGAATTCATCTTGGTATAAAATATTAGCTATCAATAAACTTCATTTTTTCCAGACAGCTATTATTGTCATCCCAGCACCATTTATTGGACAGTACAGTTTAACTGCACTGATCTGTCTTCTTTAATGGAAACTAAATTTTCAGATGTATTTGAGATTATTCCTGGACTCCATACTCCATGATGGACCTATCTAATTAATGCCCTAACTCAAATATATAATTATATTTGTAATATATTTTAATATCTAAAAAGCAATTTTCTCTCTTTGTTTTCTTTTTTTTAATTCTAGACTATTCTTAATTAAAAACATTTTTTTTCCCACATGAACTTCAGCATCAGCTTGTTTGGTTACAAACAGTTCTGTTGTTATTTTTACTTGGATTGTGTTAAATCTGTGATGTTTAGATTTTCTATACAAGAACATGGATTGCATTTCCAATTATTTACATCTTTTCTTTTATTCCTCTGCATCTTGAGGGAATTCAAAAACTTTCACTTATTAATATGAATAAAGATTTATATCTTACAGATTCTTTGTGAAGTACAATACCTGTGTTTATGTGCATAATGTATTTATGTATATATTTACATTTATATTTGGATTTTTTCTTTTTTTCTACCATTATATCTTCTAACTAGCTGTTGATCCTGTATATGAAGAATGTCATTGTTACATAATAAATTGGTACTCAGCCACCTTTACTGAGTTCTGTTATTGTTTGTAAGAATTTTCCAGTTGATTCATAGAAATAAGCATACAATCCAAGTATACAGGCATATCACCTGCAAATTACAAATACAGTTTGACCTCTTCCTTTTGACTTTCTATGTTTTTAATTTCTTTCTCTAGTACTGCATTGGCTAATACATTCAGGACAATGTATAATGTTAAGCACCCTTGTCTTCATTCTTTCTGACATGACATGGCTTCTAGTGTTTCCTTCTCAAGCACGATGCTCAACTTTGGGTGTGATACATATATTTTATCATGTTAAGGAGATACCATCATTTCTTATTTTATAAAGTGGTTTTTAAAAAATTTTACTTATTTTTGGCTGCGTTGGGTCTTCGCTGCTGCACGCGGGCTTTCCCTAGCAGCAGCGAATGGGGATTACTCTTCATTGTGGCGCGTGTGCTTCTCATTGCGGTGGCTTCTCTTGTTGCGGAGCACAGGCTCTAGGCGTACGGGTTTCAGTAGTTGTGGAGCGTGGGCTCAGTAGTTGTGGTGCACGGGCTTAGTTGCTCTGTGGCATGTGGGATCTTCCCAGACCAAGGCTCGAACCCATGTCCCCTGCATTGGCAGGTGGATTCTTAACCACTGCACCACCAGAGAAGTCCCTATAAAGTGTTTTTTAAATGAAAAATGGATGTTGAATTACATCAATATCTTTGCAGCATCTACGAAGATGATCAAATGAGTTTTTATAAAGTTCTATTAATATGATAAATTGGGGGCTGTGATTGAAATAAATTATTGCTCCCTGGAAGCTCATGATCCAAACTCATCTCATACAACTCTCCCATCGGTTGGTCATATGCAAGATCTTTGTCCTATCGTAGTTCTACGCTGTTGTATGTGCAATATCCACACAACACGTGCCCTTCCCACTCTTCTCTGGCAAACACCTGCTCATCCTTCAAGAATAATCTCAAATGTCAGTTCCTCCAGTTACTTCCCGACTCCTGCAGGCACAGTTGAGAGATTCTTGCTCAAGCTTCCCGAGCTCCCCAGTCGTATCACTAACACAGAATCGCTCATGTGTCTGTCTGCCACGCAGAGCAAGTCCCTCAAGGGCAGAAACCATACATTTTTTCTTTTTTCTTTCTCGTAGCATAATGCCTGAAACACATTTGGCTACTCAGTACATGTTTTCACTCGCTCAATCAATACTGACTGTATATCCCCCACCACGGACAGTACATGATGTCATGCGTTGTTCTAGGTGCCTGAGGAGACAGCCAGGAACCCAGCAAAGTCGTGTTGTCAAGGAGCTTACGTTCTATTGGGGGAGACGGCAATATACAGACAGATAAATAGATTCCTGATCAAATGTGCTAAAGAGAAAAAAATAAGGCAAGGCAAGAGAACCGAAGGCTGAGAACAGAGGTCCTGCTTTAGACAGTGTGGTTACGGCAGGTCTCACTGAAGCAGATTCTAAATGAAGTGAGAGAGCAAACTATGCAGGTATCTGGGAGAAGAGCCTTCCTGACAGAGTAAACAGCTACCCAGAGCCTGGAAGATGTGGCCAGAAGGCTGCTGAGGTAGTCAGGGCAGTGAAAGGTGTGCATTCAGGGCGGGAGTCTGGGTTTTATTCGAAGTGCTATGGGAAGCCAAAGCAGGCAAGTGAGAGAATCTGATTTTTATTTTTAAAAGATGCCTTGGGCTTCTCTGTGGGAAGTGGGTTGCTGTGCCGTCAGACTAGAAGCATGCTGGGAGGCTCTTGCAGCAGCCAAGGTGAGCAAGGATGATGGACCAGTCTAGAGAGGGAGCAGGAGAAGTGGTGACAAGTGGCCGGACCTGGCATATATTTGGAAGGTAGAGATGATGGGACTTGCTAGTGGATTGATGTGGGATGTGAGAGAATGAGTTAAGGATGCTTTCAAGGATTTCAGCTTAAGTGACCAGATGAATGGGGGGTGTCATTTACTGAAATGGGAAACCTCAGGGGAGGATCAGGTGTGGCAGGTGAGTGGAGAACAAGGGTTGCTTTTAGATGTTCTAAGTATGAGGACAGCACTATTAGACAGCCCTACAGAGATATTATATAAGCAGCTGAACACAGAGGTTGAGATTCAGGGCAGGGTTGATTTTAGACATATAAATTTGAGAGGTGTTAGGGTGGAGATGGTATTTAAAAGCCGCAGTACTGGGTGAGATCACCCAGGGAGTAAACTCATATGGGTTGAATGAATGAATAAGTAAGTTTGTGTGCAGGAAGGCACCTGTTAATAGGGTCATCTAATCTGACTCTACAGAAATTGGACGAAGAAATAATACACAGAGGGATGAGAGTGCACAGGTGAAACTTCCTCCCTGTCTAGGTGGTCAATTCGGATTTTCTTCCTTGCACTCTCAAGGAAATACAGCCTGTATCCCAAATTACTTGGGGACAAAGTGGATCATAGAACTCTCTGGAACAAGTTTCCATTGCTCAGCAGGTGGGTAAGGTGTGTCAACCTTCTACAGGCTGCTTGGGAACTAAGCACCTCTGTGGGTGAGCGCCCTGTCATAGCATGAGGTACAGGCTTGAGTCCTTCTGGAAAGAAAAGAGGTTAACAGATGTACAAACTGTATTTCAAATTAGAAAGGGGAGAAAAGATCACAAATCTAACATCTGTAGACACCCTTCATGTGCAACATGTGTCTACTGAAGAAACAGGCAGGCAACCTTCCACAACTAAGATACAGTAATCTTTGCCATAAACCCAGGATAAGTTTTGTAGAATTTGAGATAGTGAAGCTGTATTTCTCAGAAGTCAAAAGCAGGTCAGTGGGTCCACCAAACTCTTTCCGTTACTTCAAATATATTACCCCAAACCAATAGCTTCTTAGGCTCACAGGAGTATAATCACATTTAAAAATACGAAAAAGGATGGTGATATGAGAGATATCCACTGTGAAAATTTCTTTTGCATACTTTCTAATATTTCTTTTTAAGTATGCAGAGTTTTGTCTATCTCTTGTTATTTTGCTTTTTAATCATGAGGCATTAAAAACTGGCATTTAAAGTCTGCAGCTTCTTTTGATTTTCTTGATCTCCATTCATTCCATCCTGTTCCAGGCTTTTTGAACTTAAAAATCATCAACACCTTGTTTATATCTGCTCCCCTGCCCCGCTGTGATCACAAATATTCTTCCTATCTCTGTGTAATCCTCAAAATAGGAAATAAAGACCCCAAATAAAATCTCATTATCTTGTGCTTTCTCAAGTGTCCTATCTAGGTCCCAAAGAGATAAAGCTTTCTTCTAGAATTACTGTTAACTGCTGGTGAGAGCCAGTCTCCTCTACTCTTAGCTGCTCAAACTACATAAATCACTGTGTTGACTTCTGGGTGCCTTGAAATAGACTCAAAGGAGAGCCAAGTTACTTTGAACTTTGGAAAGATGGGAAGATTCAGTCATTCATGCATCCAGGAAATGTTTAGTGAGTCTAACCATGCCAGCCACTCAGCTAGGTGCTGGGTCACAGCACAAATAAGCCTTTGAACGTATAATATAGTGGATGACCAGGCAGATAGATACCATGCCAAAAGGCTGTTGCAGGGGGTACTTCAGCATGCCATCAAGCACAGATGGGACCCTTCCCAGCAATGACAATGACAGAACTGAATTCTAAATGACAAAGTAGGAGTTATTTAAGAGAATGGGGAGAGGAAGATCAACTAAAATTTGCAAGGAAGAGTCAACTAATATTTGTAGATCCCTAACTATGTTTTCTTTCTTAAGCCTGATGGTAGGTATACAAAGATGAATCTGGTGTACCTCCTTCCAATAAGAAGACATAGTAGCTATTTTCAAATTTCTAAGAAGCAAAGTAGAAAAACACCAGACTTTTCTGGGTGGACCCATGAATGATATCAACAGAGAAGGTACTGTAGAGGAGGTTGCTGGAGAGTAGATTCAATAGGCTCTTTCAGATATTTTCTCCACTGACCTAGAGAGATGCCCTTGTGGAAAAGATCTACTTTATGGACATTCAGAAATGGACGAATCAGAAATACTAGGATCTTCCCAATTAGGACTACAAGTGAGCTTAGGCATGATTTTTAATGGCAGTCAAGAGAATGTGGGTATCAGGTAAGTGAGCCTTTTAATATTAACATGAAAATATGACCCTGACCATTAGCATCTCAAAGCAAAGATGGTCTGTGCCATCACCTATATTCTGCCAGCCTGGGGGCAGCCCTACATTAAAATTTTTTTTTTTTAATTTTTAGAATTATTTTTTACATTTAAACAATTGGAGTATAGTTGATTTATTGATACAATATTATGTTAGTTTCAGGTGAATCACAGCAAAGTGATCCAGTTATATATATATGCTCTACTCTTAGCTGCTCAAACTACATAAATCACTGTGTTGATTTCTGGGTGCCTTGAAACAGACTCAAAGAAGAGCCAAGTTATGTGGAACTTTGGAAAGATGGGAAGATTCAGTCATTCATGAATCCTGGAAATGCTTTATATATATATATATATAAAACATTATTTTCCAGTATAGGTTACTACAAGATATTGAACATTGTTCCCCGTGCTATACAGTAGATTCTTGTTGCTTATCTATTTTATATATAGTGCTGTGTATCTGTTAATCTCATACTCCTAATTTATGCCCCTCCCCCCTCTCTTTCCCTTTTGGTAAGCATAAGTTTGTTTTCTATGTCTGTGAGTCTGTTTCTGTTTTTGGGGTTTTTTTTGCGGTACGCGGACCTCTCACTGTCGTGGCCTCTCCCGCTGCGGAGCACAGGCTCCGGACGCGCAGGCTCAGCGGCCATGGCTCACGGGCCCAGCCGTTCCGCGGCATGTGGGATCTTCCCGGACCGGGGCACGAACCCGTGTCCCCTACATCGGCAGGCGGGCTCTCAACCACTGCGCCACCAGGGAAGCCCTCTGTTTTGTAAATAGATTCATCTGTATTATTTTTTAGATCCCACATATAAGTGATATCATGCAATATTTGTCTTTCTCTGTCTGACTTACTTCATTTAGTATGATAATCTCTAGGTCCATCCAGCAGCCCTACATTTTTATGTCTTGGTGCTTCTACTTCAGAAGCTAGAGACTCCTTAAACCCTGCCAGGAACTCATCAGATACTGAAGACCAAAAAAAAAAAAAAAAGGTTAATAAGAACCCTATAATGGATCAAGAACAGTCCCAAGACAAGTAGACAGTATGGAAAGGAGAAATTTATGTTAAACACACTAAAGTAGTGACTCTCCATGGCAGGCCTGCACTGGGAGTGGGAGACACATGTCTGAAAGAGGCTTCCTGACCTACGTTAATCTTATATCACAAACTACAGACTTTGTGTTGCTGCTGGGGACATACACAAGAAGAGTGAGGCATCCCTCTAGGGATTTGGATTAAAAAACTCAAGAAAACAACACATTAGAACATCCCTTTGTACACTTTGCAAATATTTCACCTATTGTGCTTTATGGGGTGACAAGGTGATTGGTTTTTACATGATAATTACAAGAATGCAGGGAAGGGTGACCTCAGGACCAAGCAAGTCATTAGCATGAGGCCTTGACAAACTGGTTTTGCTGTTTTTACAAACCTTTATTCCTTGGGTGCTTTGGGGAAGTTACTGGGGGTGGGGTAGTGGGAGGGGCCTGCAGTGTAGACAGACGGGTTCCTCTCCCACAGCTGGTGAGAATCCAGCGTCAGCTAGAACTATACTGGCACATCTATGGTCTACCCTAGGAGTGCCTGAAGCAGCAAAGGTTCTTCCAGAGAAGTCCCCCTTCCTTCCTGTCTTCTGGATATCAGTGCTCTTCTGCTGGACAGAACCTCTTAACTTTGCACCCCATTTTCACAAATCATTTCTCCCTTCCTTCTATTCTTCTCACCCTCCAGTTTCCTCGGTAAAGGTGAGCACCTTTGTGTGTTTAGAGCTCATATTAGTTTTCAGAAAGTTGTAACTGACTTCTAACCTCTCCTGACGTTCCTAGGAGTATTTATATTCTAATCGAGGGTGAATTAAGTTAACAGATAATTGTGGACTTTCACATGGGTGGAAAAGAAAGGCCCTGCCAGTGTCTACTATATTCACACCACTAACCCCTGCAGGTGAGCGGCCCTGAGTTCTCACAAGCAGCCTTTAAAACAGAACTTGGATAGAATGTTGGCACTCCATTTTATTTTTAAAAAGTTATAGCTCTCTGGGCCAGCAAACACAATCTTAGGGAATTGATTGTCAAAGGTTCCTTATCTCTTGGTATCTAATGGGCTAGTCTAGGAGCTCCCTTGAAAGATTCTTGGTAAGTCTCTCCTTGGTATTAAAGATTACACATAAAACCTGAAGCAAACAGAGCATCTCTCTAGACAACAGGAGGCTTGACTCATTTTCCATGTTCATTGTTGACTTGTGTGTGGCCCCTAAATATTCAGTCATAGCTTCTCTGTGGCATAATCTGGGAAGTAAAGATATAATAGCTGAGATTAGGTTCAGGCTTAAGTCTTCATGCTGACATGCATGTTATCACATGTTATTGTACATTTGCTCCAGCCAGGAAGCAGGGCAAAGGAAAGATCTTTGGTACAAACGTAACACAAGAACTCCATGCTCATCTGCCATTGCTACAGTTCCTATGAAAGATCATGAACCTGGGGGTCAAAGACTGAAGAAACAATGGTTTCTTGGGAATTAAAGGTTGAGGTAAACATTTCTAAAATGTGCAAAGAAGTTAATTTTGAAAATTTGCTGCTCATTTGTTATAACTTCAGAGTTTCAATTTTAATTATTTAAAAAATTCCCTCTAACAAACACACTTTCTGAATGACTACTGCCTCATCATTGGCAGCCAGTTCTTGAAACCTTGGCCCTCTGAGCGATTCTTATGATCAGGTCTTAATGGGCATCCATTGAGCTACTGTTTCACCTGGGAGGAAGCTGAAGGATATGAGTTCAATTTTTGGCTCTAATACTTATCAGATCTTTATATTTAAAACAGTTCTTGTTGACCTTCAAATGCTTTTTCTGTAAAAAGTGGTAAATAATACCTAGCTTTCAGGGTTCTTGTGAGGACTGAGTTAATACAGGTAAAACTGCAGAACTCAGAAGTTCCTTCTGTTATTATCCACAGAATCCAGAGTGAGAGCAAAAGAGCTATTTACAGCTATGAGGCCAACTGAGTGAGAAATGACGAGAATCCCAACTCCCTGTACCCCATCTCAATGGGATTCAATCACTCCTCAAACATCTATCGACTCCGTCCGTGCCAAATACTATTTTAGGTTTTGGAGATACCTTTATTATATTGAACATGACAGACAAGGTCCCTACATTCTCAGGTCTTATACTCCAGTCAGGGGAGACAGATAATAAACACATAAATAAATAAACAGTACACTATCAAATAGTGATAAGTGCTATGATAAAAGCAAAATAGGGTGATATGTTAGGGAGTCACTGGGGGCTACGTAGAGCAGGGCTCTCTGAGGTCATGACATTTAAACTGAGGTCTGAGTGATATGAAGGAGAGAGCCACATGAAGGTCTATGGCAACTGATTCCACGGTGGTCTGTGGGAACCCCTGGGGATCCTGAGACCGTTTCAGAAAGTCAGTGAAGTCACTACTGTTTTCATAATACTAAGATGCTATTTGTTTTTTTCACACGTTGACACGTGCATTGATGGTGCAAATGTAACAGTGGGTAAAACTGCTGGTGCCTCAGCATGACACAGGCAGTGGCCCTGACTGTATTAGTTCTTCACCACCAGGCATTCACAGTAAAACAAAATGCTAGTTTCACTTAAGAATGTACTTGATCAAGCAGTAAGAATTATTATTTGTATTAAATTTACATTAAATCTCAACATTTGAGTACACGTCATTGCAACATTCTGTGTGACAAATATGCATAAAGAAGTTTTGTTGCACACTGAGGTACGATTGTTGTCTCAAGGAAAAATATCTTGGTGTTGTCTGAGTTGCAAGTTGTATGACAACTTTTGTGGAACAACGTTTTTACTCGAAAGAATGCCTGATGAACAATGGTTATTCAGATTTAGGTATCTGGCTGATACTTTCTTGAAAATGAAAAAGGTAAGCTGTTACTTCAAGGAAAACAACTGGCAGAATTTGTTGCCAATGATAAAATTCAAGCTTCTACAAAGCAGATTTTTTGAAAGTGTGTATCTACTACTATGAGCTTGACAGCTTCCCCAAACTTAAAAACTTTTCTGATGTGATTGGTGGTAATTTTAACATGTGAACTTTTTGGACATTGTAAAATGAAACTGTCATCATTCTGAAGATCTGTATAACTCAGTAAATCAATATTTTCCAAATAACCAGTCATGGACTTAAAAAATCATGCTTTGGTAATAGATCCATTCAATATGCAAAGCAGACCAATGCATTTTAATGTAACGGAGTATGAAAAGTTCATTGATATGGTTTTAGATTCTGCATGGCAACTAACCTTTAGGAAGTTACCATTTGTCAACTTTTGATGCAGTATCAAAGAAGAGTATCCACAGCTGTTTGAAAAGACTACTAAGATGCTCCATCCTTTCCCAACTATGCGTCTGTGTGAGGTGTAATTTCATCTAATTTAACCAAAACATCATATAACAACAGATTGAATACTGAAACATATATTAGAATCCAACTATCTTATAGAAGTGTCTTCTATTATGCCAGACATTTAAGAGATTTGGAAAAATATAAAGCAATGCCATTCTTCTCACTATTGGTTTTGTCTTAAAAGATTTGGTTTTTTCATAAAGATATGTTATTTATGTTAACATGTAAGTGGGCTTATTATTTTTATTTTTAAATTAACTAATAAATGCTTTAAATGTTCGGTCTTAATTTTTAATAAGGTAAGTATATATGGATAAAACCCAAATAAACAAAAGCTCTTTGGGGTTCTTAGCAATTTTTAAGAGTATAAATAAAGGGGACTGTATAGCACAGGAAACTCTACTCAATACTCTGTAATGACCTATATGGGAAAATAATCTAAAATAAGAGTTGATATATGTATATGTATAACTGATTTACTTTGCCCTACAGCTGAAAGTAACACAACATTGTAAATCAACTATACTCCAATAAAAACTTTTAAAAAAAGAAGTGTAAAGGGGTCCTGAGACCAAAAATTTGAAAACCACTGGTCTCAGAATAAGGCAGATTAAACAATAAAGTTTAAATTTATTTAAGTATTGTACAAATTTGGTTAGATTTATTCTTAGGTACTTAAACATTTTTGTTGTTATTGTAAACTATAACTTTTTAAAAGTTACTTTTCTGCATTATTAGTGTATAAAAATGCAACTAATTTTTGTATATTGATCTTATATCCAGTCACTTTGCCAAATTTTGTCATTATTTTTAATAATAAACTTTGTCATACCATTACATTAGTCCAGTGGTTGGTAAATTATGATCCGCAGGCCAAAACTGTGCCACCGGTTTTTGTAAATAAAATTTCATTGAAACAGAA
>NW_026711825.1:0-34997 GCF_026419965.1 Kogia breviceps
AAGCTAAATGTCCTCAAGATTCATCCATGTTGTAGCACATTCCTAGATCTTTTCCTTCTTCACACTGAATAATATTGTATTCTATGAATACAATTATTCTATGAATAATATTGTATTCTTTGCTTATCCAGGAATCAGTGAATGAACACGTAGGTTGCTCTCATATTTTAGTTACTCTGATTATTACTGCTCTAAACACTAGAGTACAAATATTTAAGACCCTGATTTCAGTTCCTCTGGGTATACCTCAGAGTAAGATTCCTGGATCATGGAGTAATTCTATTTTTCAATATCTGAAAAACTGCCATACTCTTTTGCAAAGCAGCTGTATCATTCTACATTCCCTCTGACACATCACAATGCTTCCTACTCCCTCACTTCCTCACCAATACTTGTTTTCTGCTTGTGTATGTGTGTGTGTGTGCTTGCATGTGTATGCATGCACACAAATATATAAACACGCATTTAGTGATATGGAGCATCTATTCAAGTGCTTAGTCGTTTGTACATCTTTTTGAAGAACCATCTATTCAAGTCTTTTATCCATTTTTGAATCAGGGTGTTTGCTTTTTGTTGAGTTGTAGAAGTTCTTGGTATATTCTGAAGAGAAATCTCTTGTCAGATAGATGGCTTTCAAATATTTTTCCCCATCTGTGGGTTGCCATTTTATTCTGTTTACATTTCTTTCATACACATTATTTTTTAATTATGTACTGCAAATTGTTTATTTTTTGTTAGCTGTACCTTTGTTGTTCCCTCATTTCATACTGAGGAAGACACTGCCAAATCCAATGTCATGAAGCCCTTGTCTTGTGTTTTCTTCTAAGACTTTTTAGTTTATTAGGTCTTATATTTAGTTTCTTGATACGTTTTCATTATTTTTTGCATATGATGTTAGGTAAGGGGTCCATCTTCCTTATTTTGCACGTTGACAACAAGACTTCTCAGCACCATTTGTTGAAAATACTATCCTTTTTACTTTGAAAAGTCTGGCAACTTGTCAAAAATCATTTGGCCATATATCAGGGTTTATTTCTAGGTGTTCTATTCTATTCTGTTGGTCTTGAATAGAGGAGAAAATAGTATAACCTATCCAGGTTGATGAAGAACATAAAGAAAGACCAGGACTGAGAATTAGGAGGGCAATATAAAACAGCAGGGAGTAAAAGACAGTGTGAGAGAAGATCTTGTATTTGCGAGTTCATGGAAATATGATCATGCTAAAACCAGTAAACACCTCACTTTGAACAATACGGTAAATGTGCTGGCAAGAAACATAACACTTACCCATCTCTGGGAAATATAGTATGGGTATAAAGATAAACTACACACAGATATATTAAAAAGGGAAGGGTTTTCATGGTGTGAGAATATTGTGGGACCTGAAATACAATTTACTTCTGTTCTAGCATTGTCTCTAAAATTTAGCAAAGTGTATATACAAGCAATTCCAATTCTGGTAATGTGTTTGACAGGTTTATATATGAACTTCAGCAGACCAGTAAATGTACATTCATAGTAGGACCATTCCCTAAACCAAAAAAACAAAACACAAAAACTGGAAAGTCTAGAGTTCACGTTGTCAACACACATACAGATGCAGTGATGGTTTACGGTCCAAAAGCAGAAGGTGAGCATGGGTACAAGAGGTTAATCCCCAGGCTGGGCTGGGGTGCAGAGTTTGAGGGTAACACAGGTAGAAAAGGCTTTTGTCCTATCCTTGAGTTTTGAGGTATGGAAATTCACAGGTCACTACCTTCATTTCAAACTGAATGAATGCACTATTCAATTTTTTAAAACAGGCAAAGTAAACATGAGTGATAATAAATTTCAAACTGTCATGAATCAAACAAGATACTAAGAAAAATTAAATAATATGATTTAAGAATGAAGTGGAGAGATTGTCCAAGATGGTAGCGTTCAGACTCAGAGCTGGATGCCTCTCAGACGCACACCAAAGTCACAACTGTTTACAGAGCAGCAACTGAAGAAAAGGGCGGGACTCACCATGAAAGATGTTTTACAGCTAAAGACATAAGAGGCCCCTCGGCAAGGCAGGAAGGACGGGCAACATCTCAATAGCGTCACGACCCACACCACCTGGGGGGTGACCCACACATGGGAGAATAATTACAATTTCTGAGGGGCTCCCAGAGAGCAAGGGGTATGAACCCAATATCAGGCTCCCACGCCCAGGGATCCTGTGCTGGGAAGAAGAGTTCCTAGAAAGTTGGGCTTTGAACACCAGTAGTGCTTATTTTCCAGAGAGCCAGAGGGTTGTGGGAAATAGAGATTCCACTCTTAGAAGATGCTCACAAAATCCCACGTGATCCGAGAATCAGAACAGAAGCAGTCATTTGCAAGGATCCTGGGTTACACCTACCTCCTGATCTTAGAGAGTCTCCCAGAGACGCAAGAGGCATTTACAGCACAGCCTCAGGGACATGGACACTGGCAGCAGCCATCTGGGGGAGCTCCTTCTACCTCGCGGCCACTGGCACCAGCAAGCAAAATTTCAGAATCCTCCCTCTATCTATTTAGCCTCAGGACCTAGCCTTACCCATTTCCACCACACTATACACACAAGCACTAGGGGGCTGCAGGCCAAGCAACTAACTGAGCAGGCACATAGCCACATCCACCAGCGAACACGATGCCTTCAGACCCTCAGTGCACAGCTGCCCCTGGACATGGGCCCAGCCACCAAAAGCCCAAGGACCAGCCTCCAGACCTCAGTGGACAGGCGCCAGCCCCAGAGTCCCTGACCCCTCTGACCAGTGAGCCTCCTCTGGCCTTGGAATCAGCCTCACCGTCGGCAGGTGATTACTGCCCAGGGACTGGATGGAGCTTTGACCTACACAACCGCAAACCTGCTCCAGCAGTGGGATCGGCCTCGTACACCAACAGGTACACACCGGCCCCAGGAATACCACAGCCCAGCAGCCTGTGTGACCAGAACACTCCCTTGCAGGCCAGAAGCAACCACGGGCTCAGCTGGGTCCTGACCCTGCCCGTCAGAATGCCAACACAAGACTAGGGACAGCCCAGACCCTGCAGAGAGCTGTGTCAGGGACAGTGATCCAACACCAACTCTGCGACTCCTGGGGCCTGCAGCCAGAACTCGGGACCTGGGTCTTCCTCCCAGTCGCCAGCATAGCCCCAGGACCAGGGACTGGGCACTAGCCCTGGTATCACCTGCACTGCAATTCTACCCAGAAGTGAACCAGCACTAGATTTGGTGTCTCCCAGAGCTTTTCAGCGAGCTGCCTCATGATTTAGCCTCAGCAAGCAGCACAGACAGCTTCCACACAAGGCAGAGTCTGGCAAACAAGCACTCTGGGGGCAGCCAAGCCTACCAGACCATCCACAGTAGTCAGCCCACCACAACAGAAGAGCCCAAGCAGCCCACATAGGGGGTACACCTAGAACATTTAGTTCTAGTGACCAGGGGACAGTGGGTTGCTGGGACACATAAGACCTCTCCTACAAAAAGCCACTTCTCCAAGGTCAGGAAACGAAATGAACTTACTACATACAGAGCAATAAAAACAGCAAGTTAAGAAAAATGAGGTGATACAGAAACACGATCCAAATGAAGGAACAAGATAAGAACTCAGAAGAAGATCTAAGTGAAGTGGAAAGAGCCAATCTCCTCAACAAAGAGTTCAAGGTAATGACTGTAAAGATGATCAAAAAACTCAGAAGAATGGACATCCAGAGCAAGAAGTTAGAATGTTTTTAAAAAGAGTTAGACCATTAAAGAACAACAAAACAGAGATTAGGAATACAGTAACTGAAATGAAAAATACACTAAAAGGAAACTACTGTAGACTAAATGATACAGAGGAATGCATCCGAAAACGGAAGGACAGAGCACTGGCGGTCACTGAGGATGAACGGGAAAACAATAGATTAAAATGCAATGAGGAAAGTTGAACAGACGTGTGACACAACATCAAGTGTACTAATATTTGCATCATACTGGTCCCAGAAGCAAAAAGGTAAGAGAAAGCAATGTAGAACATACCTGAAGACATAAGAGCTGAAAAGTTCCATAACCTGGGAAAGAAAACAGACATCCAAGTCCAGTAAACACAGTAAGGCCCAAACAGGATCAAGCCAAGGAGGACCACACCAAGACTCATTGTCATTAATCTGGCAACAAAATAAAGAGAAAAAGACACTAGTAAAAGGAGCAAAGGAAAAGCAACAAGTTACAAACATGGGAACTTGCATCAAGTTATCAGCTGACTTTTCAGGATAACCTCTGCATGCCAGAAGGGAGTCGCATGGTATATTTAAAGTCATGAAAGGGAAAAGCCTATAACCAAAAATACACTACCCAGCAAGGCTCTCCTTCAGATTTGGTGGTGAGATCTCAAGTTTTACAGAGAAACAAAACTAAAAGAGCTCAGCATCGTCAAACCAGCGGGATGAGAAATCTGAAAGGGGCTTTTCTAAGTGAAAAAGAAAAGGCCACGACTGAAACATAAAAATTAGGAAAGGAAACTTACTAAAGGAATAACCTCATTGGATAAGGCAAATATTCAACACAGGTAGTAAATCAACCATGAACACAGCTAATAGAAAGGATGAAAGAAAATACTAATAAAATCATCTATATTCACAATAAGAAGGTAAGGGACACACAAGACAAGTAGATGTAAAATATAAGGTCCAATTCAGTAACTGTGGTGGAGCAGAGTAACAGTGCAGGGTTGTTAGTGTCCACGTGAAATTAAGAGCTCAGCAACTTCAATAATCACACACACACACGCACACACACACACACACACACACACACACACACACATTTTAAAAAACTGAAAGAAATCCAAACATAACATTAAAGATAGTCCTCACATCACAGATGAAGAGAATAAAAGGAGAAGAAAGGAACACTGAAGAAATTAAAGAGGGATTCTAAAAATACCCAAGACAGATGAAAATGAACACACAATGATCCAAAATCTATGGGACACAGCCAATGCAGTTCACAGGGAGAAGTTATAGTGATACAAGCTTATTGTTAGGAAACAAGAAAAACATCAAATAAACAACCTAACATTACACCTGAAGGAATTAGAAAAAGAAGAAGAAAACAAAACTCAAAGCTGTCAGAAAGAAACAAATTAAGAAAACAATACCATATGCAATCACACCAAAAAGAATAAGATACCTAGGAACAAACACACCTAAGCAGTAAAAGACATGTACTCAGAAATCTATCAGCCGTTGGTGAAAGAAGTTGAAGGCAACAGAAAAAGATGGGAGAATATAGCATGTGTGTGGATGGAAGAATTAATACTGTGAAAATAAACTTACTACCAAAGACAACCTACAGATTTAATGCAATCCCTATCAGAATACCAAAGCATTTTCACAGAACTTGAAAAAGTAATTTGAAAATTTGTATAGAAACACAAAGACCCCAAATAGCCAAACAATCTTGAGAAAGAACAGAGCTGGAGGCATCACGCACCTTGACTTCAGATTAGACTGCAAAGCGACAGTAATCAAAGAGAATCGTACCGGAGCAAAAACAGACACAAAGATCACCGGAATAGAATAGATATCCCAGAAATAAGCCCACACACTTCTATTTAATTGATTTATGATGAAGCAGGAAATATGGAGAGAACACTGTCTTTTCAATAAGGGGTACTGGGAAAACTGGTCAGCTACATGGAAAAGAATAAAATTAGATTATTTTAGCACACCATATATAAAATAAATGCAAAACTGAATAAAGACCTAAACGTAGGACCAGAAACCATAAAACCCCTAGAGGAAAATATAGAACATTCTTGAACATAAAAGATAGCAACAGTTTTAGGTTCAGTCTACTAAGGCAAATGAAACAAAAGCAAAAATAAACAAGTGGGACTTCACTAAACTTAAAAGATTTTGCATAGCAAAGGAAACCAAAGACAAAATGAAAAGACAAGCTGCTGAAGTAGTGACAATATTTGCACATGATAAGACGTTAACATCAAAAAGATGACCAAGCAAGAGTTCATATCTAAACTACAGAAACGGCACATACAACTCAATATCAAAAAAATACCCAAAATCTTTTTTAAAAAATGAGAAGACCTAAATAGACATTTTTCCAAGGAAAAAATACAGATAGATAGACAGAACTCACAAAGATGCTAAACATAGCTAATTGGCAGTAAAATGCAAATCAAAACTATGAGATATATCACCTCAGTCTTGTCAGAATGGCTGTCATCAAAAAGATCACAAATAACAAAGGTTAGTGAGGATGTGGAGAAAGGGAAACACATGTACACTCTTGATGTGGAGGTGAAGTAGTGCAGCTACTGTGGAAAGCAGAATGGAGGTTCCAAAAAAAACTAAAAAGAGAACTACCATAATATCCAACAATTTCACTCTTGGGTATATCAGAAGAAAACAAAAACACCATTTCAAAAAAATAACTGCACATCAATATTCGTAACAGTGTTGTTTGCCATAGCCAAGAGACAGAGTCAAACTAAGTGTTCATCACTAGGTTAGGGGATAAAACAGATTTTTTATGATGACTTCAGCAAAAAATGAAATTTTGCCATTTGCAAGAACATGGATGGATTTGGAGGCTATTATGCTTAGTAAAATAGGCCGCAGAGAAAACAAGCATGGTAGGTTATCACTTACACGTGGCATCTAAAAAATTGAATACAACAACAACAACAACAAGAAAAAACAGCCTCACAGGTTAAAGAACAGACTAGTGGTTACCAGCAGGGAGAGATAGGGTGGAGGAGCAAAAGAGTGGTAGGAGATTTGGAGGTATAATCACTAGGTATATAATCAATCATCTACAGTGATGTACTGTATAGCATGGGGAATATAGCCACTCTTTTATAATAAGTATAAATGGAGAAGAACCTAAACTTTTATGAATCGCTATGTTGTACCTCTGAAACTAATATAATAATGTATGTTAACTATAGATCAATAAAATATAAAGTAAGGAACAATAAAAGGGAGACACAGATTATTAGATAGAAATCAATTAAATAAACACAAGTTTTGAAAATCAAGGAATTAAAAAACAACATGTAAGACACAACATTGGCATTTGAAGTGTATAATCTATTTATTTAAAAGAAATCATGGGCTTCCCTGGTGGCGCAGTGGTTGAGCATCCGCCGGCTCATGCAGAGGACATGGGTTCGTATCCCGGTCCGGGAGGATCCCACGTGCTGCGGAGCGGCTGGGCCCGTGAGCCATGGCCGCTGAACCTGCGCGTCTGGAGCCTGTGCTCCGCAACGGGAGAGGCCACAACGGTGAGAGGCCCATGTACCGCAAAAAAATAATAATAATAAATAAAAATAAATAAAAAATAAAAGAAAGAAAAGAAATCATTTAAGTGTTGAAAAATGGTACCCATTCTCACAATTTTGTATATCTAGGGTAAATTATTATCTACAAAAATATTTTACAAATATTCACTCTAAAAGAAAGAGAAAATTTGGATTAACCCATTTTAGTATACAAATTTAATATCAAAGTCTCCACGTCAAATTGATTTGAATAAGTTCTGTTAGCCACTTCTAGTTTCTTTGTGATGTAAAATCTTTTAAAGCATAAAATCAGCCTTTCTGCATTATTCCATTAGACATACATAGAAGTGAAAAGAAACAAGAAGACAGAACAATCAACCAGGAAGGTGAATTTACTGAGAAACAGCCATTCGTTCTCCCTCCTCCTTTTCTTTCCCTCCTTTTCCAGGTCTCTTTCGGTTCCAATCAAGAGAAGTCTTGAGAGTTCTGAGAATATTTCTTTGAGGGCTTCAAATCACCATACCTACAACTTCTGCCACAACTACACACACACGGGAACAAAAATAAACCTCTGCTATCTACTCATGTAGGAGGGATTCATGCAAACTAAACTCCTACAAGGAGACCAACGGGTGAGTTTTCTACCTGTTCTTTATAATGTCCTTCCATTAGAGTAAATCCCACACATGATGAGGCAGAAGCAGTTATGTGAGCTTTTCCTTGAAGTCAAAACTCTTACATTCATTTCAAGTACCTGGTGATCATAGGGTACAGCCAGGGAAAGTGCCATCCCCCTTGCGGGGGGGTGGCGGTGAATGGGCTCCCACAACCGTGCACCTCCTGATGTACACATTCTGGAGAAACAAAGGGCGGTCACACCGCAGTCAGTCTGTCAGGCTGTCGGGCCACTGGCAACCCGAGCAGCCTGGAAGTGCCCCATCAGTTGCTGAAAGCGAAACCCTGTCCCCCCTGTGAAGCCAGGCAATTTTGGCCAGAGGGTCAGAGGAGACTATTAATCAACTCCTCCTCTCTGCTCAGCTCCTTGGGGTTACAGCAACCCCATCTCCAAGCCCAAATCTGCCCCTGGAGTGCCGAACTGGAAGTGGCAGGCGGGCTGTGCCTGTGCTTCAGCGCCCTCTGGAGGTTGTCTGCTCTAATGGCAACTCTCAGCCCTTCCTCCCCCTTCCCTAGTCCTGGGGGCTGCCTTGGCCTCCTGCAGCTGCTGGCCTGATTTCATTCTTCTTTTTTCTCCAATTACAATGAAGTGTCCTACAGAGGTATGGAATCTCTTGAAGAAGGAAGACCTTTTAGCCAATACACCTTAACAGTGAGAAGTTGATTTCAAGAATGAACCTGAAATACTATATTTTTCTCCTGATGATTCCAAGGAGAGACAGCTCAAGTTTTCTAAATCATAAGAAAAACCAAGGTAAATATGATCTTCTGAGCCAGAGATGAAAAAACAGTTTTTAGCACCCTCTCCTCATGTCATATGACTGGGATTTAAATCAATCAACTGCCACTGGTTTTTAAATCACATGACCCAACTTTAAATCAATCAGCTGCTTCCCTGTAACTCAGGTGACTTGGCTTTGAATAGTAAGAAATGAAGAGGTATAAAAATGTTCTGAACAATAAATGGAAAAGCAACATTTTAGAAAGTGTTTTTTTTCTTTTCGAATGGACCATTCATTGGATACGGAATAAAGGATTCTCGTGTGGATTTCTTGAACTGTAAGCATATACAATGTCTCCGTTGGCGTGATTGACTTAGTTTGGGGGGTTGTTGTTGTTGTTGTTGTTGTTGTTAACATCCTTATTGGAGTACAATTGCTTTACCACGTTGTGTTAGCTTCTGCTGTATAACAAAGTGAATCAGCTATTCGTATACATATATCGCCATATTCCCGCCCTCTTGTGTCTCCCTCCCACCCTCCCTATCCCACCCCTCTAGGTGGTCACAAAGCACCGAGCTGATCCCCCTGTGCTATAGGCAGCTGCTTTCCACTAGCTATCCACTTCACCTTTGCTAGTGTATATATGTCCATGCCACTCTCTCACTTCATTCCAGCTTACCCTTCCCCCTCCCTGTGTCCTCAAGTCCGTTCTCTACGTCTTTATTCCTCTGCAGCGACTCCTGCTAAGGATGGATACTTCCTTTTATGCTCAGGAATATGCCCTAGTTTAAATATGATTTGAGTTTGATCCTGTGAACCATCAGAACTTCCCACGGGAGATAAATGAGGAGATTCTGGCCTTTATTAGTACGCACGGTGAACATGGGTGTCCTGGCTGTACTTGCCAACCTTCCTCATTTACACACCTATTTTTATCCACCTTTCTCCCTGTGAGTACCTTTGACCAACCCTGAGCTCAGACTCCTGACCTAGTACAGTGACTTTGTCAGTCTTTCTTTAAAAATGGACAGGTAACAAAATGAATGTAACCTAGAAGCAGCAGCTCAGTAAGGGAAATAAAATCACCAGAAGTTATCTAATCACAGCCACAGCCATCCAGGGCTCAGGTCCCATAAGAATGGGACCTTCCTCAATTTGAAGGGCATCCAATCAAATAAGTAAAGGTGTTGCTCACCTCTGCCACTTGGAGGGATTGCTAGGCAGTCTACCCAGTGTATACTAACTGCAAAACACTGTCATGGTTTTGAAATACCTATTTTCCAGGAAAGCTTTTTGGGGTGCATGGGGAAGGTTTCTTTTTGACATCAAGCAAAAAATAAATCACCAAGCTCTTTAAGCACAGGGGTTTTTAAGAGGGCAGTAGAAGGAAGGAATGGGCAGAAAAGACGATCTCCTCTGAAGTGAAGGTCGTTTTTCCAAAAGAGTAGGATTTAGTCTCAGTTTAAGGAGAACACTTTTAAGTAGCTGGGGCAGCTCCAAACTGCAGTTTAGGGAATGAGTGCTTCAAAAGAACAGGGCTGTAAACGTCCTGGCAAGGCAGCAAGAGGATGAAGAGTTGGTTTTGCATAGTTTTGAACACAGGAGTAAAGAAGCAGAGGCATCTCTGACTAAAGGGCCCTGAGATCCTATGGCATCAGTGGGTCAGTTGCAGGGGGTGTGGGGGCGATATTTCTCTCTCAACGTCTCCCAGAACAGCCACCCCTCTCTACCCCACCCCGCTACTCCTTTCACCCTTCCTGCCTCCACTGATGTCCCCAGGGACAGCACTTCTTAAGCTGGAGCGCTCAGGCACCATCTCTGCAGTCTGGATTCTTCCTGGAGCCTGGCACGTTCTGGGACAGGAAGGCAGGTCTGCAAGGGCGCTGGGTTGCAGCCGGACCTGGAGGCCTGGAGGGGAACTGGAGTCATGAAGCCCACCCACGTCCTTGAAGCCAGGGAAAGAACACATCTTCCTAAAAGTAGTTCTCAGGTCTCAGCGGGTTCCCCACCCGACGGTGATCCATACTCACTTGAGGCAGCAAGGACTGCCTCTAACTGGCCCCCTCCATTCCGCCTTAAGTGTCCTCGCACATTTGTGAGAGCACAGGCCCCGGATCTATGCACTCGGCTGAGGCCAGTGCTGCCGGGGTCCCTCCAGTCCCATCCCCCGGCCCCTCCCTCTGGGACTGTATCTAATAGAAGAGAGAGCACAGAGGAATTGGCTGAATCAAGGGACCCGGGAGCCTGGGTATGAGTTTGAAGACTGAGAATCTAAAGCGCAATTACATATTATTGGAAACTCTTGTGGAATGTGTAGGGGGAGGTTAGGAGATTGAGAGGCTGAGTCGACCTGGTGAGTCCAGCCCCAGGACACCACAAAGCCCCTCCCCCCTTTCCCTGCCATCAGACAAGGGGTGCCGCAACTCCAGCCGGGACTCTGCACTTCCCCCTCCCTGATTCTCCTCCAGAAGAGCAGGTGGTCCCCCTCTGAGGGCAGGGGAAGACAACGGACCAAGTCCCCCTGCATTAAGGCGCTACTGGAGCTCTTCCTGAACAGCAGTGCTGGCTTGGAGCGAACCCGTGCACTGCCAAAATTGGTCTCGTCCTGCAGCTGAGGGACGCAGACTTTAAGTCAGCTGCCCTGGCTTTAAAACAATCAACCCCCCCCCTTTAAGTCAGGTGACCCGACTTTAAATCACTGTGTGCCCCTCGAGCCTGCAACTTGCAAAGTTGGGAACTTCACTTTGATCCCACACATGGTATGAGGGTGTACTTCATGTACCAGAAGGGTCTAGGTACTCTGGGGTACAGCAAGCAGTGCAGGACGCAGCAGCTCCCAGGCAAAGCTGGTGATGCACAGGGAGAGCAGGCACAGCCAGGCATGCAGAGGTTCCAGGACGGGAGCTGGGGCACAGCCAGCCGCGAGGCTGTGAAAGCAGAGGATCTGAGCCTTCTTGACAAAGGCAAACCCAGAGGATGGATGAGAAACAAAGACCAGATGAAACATGGATTTGAAAATCACATGCTGCTCTTGAAATTGGGGTGGGGGCACCCCAGATTTGAATCCTCTTACTCAACAGTTGCTAGTGTTTTGGCATTTGTCCAATTCCTTATAAAATTTACTGATAATATCTAACCCATAGAATCCTGCATTTGTAGTGGTATTGCGTGCTAATGTCTCTATAGTGAAATAATCTTTTCTACGAGAAAAATGTACACTATCCGAATTAAATTAAAACCCCTCTTTATAAAGTACTGTATCGGACTTCCCTGGTGGCGCAGTGGTTAATAATCTGCATGCTAAGGCAGGGGACATGGGTTCGAGCCCTGGTCAGGGAAGATCTCACATGCCGCGGAGTAGCTAAGCCCATGTGCCACAACTACTGAGCCTTCAGGCCACAACTACTGAAGCCCGCACGCCTAGAGCCGATGCTCCACCACAAGCACAGCAAGAGAAGCCACTGCAATGAGAAGCCCACGCACTGCAACAAAAAGTAACCCCTGCTTGCTGCAACTAGAGAAAGCCCATGCATAGCAAAGAAGACCCAACGCCGCCAAAAATAAATAAATAAATAAATAAATAAATAAATAAATTTTTTTTTTAAGTACTATATCCTTCTGTACAACTTCTCTGGGAAGAACAGAGAGATGGCGTGGGAGAGTGAGAAAGACCAACATTTAGTGCACATGTCTCATGCAGGTGCTCTGCTGGCTCAGATAGTTTTATCCCCACTTTTACAAAGGAGGAAATAATCTCAGAGAGGTTTGGTAATTTTCCCAAAGCCAAACAGCTATTGAGTGGCAGAACCAGGATCTGAACCAAGTCTGTTACCTTAAAGCCTAAGTCCTCATCACAACAAAACTCAATTCATATTTACATTTATCGAATTACATTGCAACCTGGGGAGTTCTTGGCACAATCCTGAATAAGAGTGAGAAAGAAAGAAATAGCATTGTTCATACAGTCAATCAAAATTTTTGGAGCAGCTACTAGATGCGTGGCCCTTTTCGGGGTTCAGCAGTGATCAAGACAGGAAGAGTCCTGCTTACACAAACCATGTAGTGGGGAGGAGAGACGGGCGCAACTTGACTGAGGGATTTCAACTTGCTGGGCCTCTGTTTTCTCATCTGGAAAACGGGATGGGTGTTCCTCATTTCCTGGGATTGTCCAGCCCTCACATTCTCTGATTCCATAAGAATCATTTGTTTTCCTGTTTCTTTAAAATTCATTCAGGCAATGAACTGTGATGAATGTTGTCAGCTGCTCCTCAAATCACTCTATTCCCACCCTCTTCCTGTGATCAGGTCTTTCTCCCAACATGACTCACAATCAATCAAGTCACAGAACCTAAGGGGCACCCAGCAGGAAAATTCCAGACCTTGTTTCTCAGGAGCTCTGGGGTCTACCTGCGAGGTAAACTTAACACACCTGGCACAAGGCGGCCATCCCGGGTTTCACATCAACATGATCTCAGGCACAAACCTCCTGGCTTTTCCATTGTGTCTTTAAGTTACTTGTTGAAACAACTGCACAAATATGACAAAGATATAAAATCAGGCATCTTCTGCCCCAGTGCCTGCTCATAAATGATTTTCTGCCACTTTAATGATAAAGATAGAACATTTCAACATTCTGCTGCCCTTATTATTTGTCATTTTTCTTGATATTTCTATTGAATACTCTTTCAATATTTTAACAATGGAACATTTATTTACCTTGTTCCAGACCCAGCCTGTAGTGGTAAAGGTTTTGTTGTTATATTTCTATTATGTTTCCTTTAAAAATCATTATGCTATTTAACTGGATTAAGTCAATTCTACAGGCATTTATCTTATGATATTGATGAAATTAATACATAGAGAGCAGTAGTACAAGTTGATTGTACTCCAGAGCCTCTCTCTATTAGCACAGTTAAGTAAGTATAACTATTATCTATATGTAAACCAAAGTACATGCCAAGTGAGACTCTCCGACGCTTCTTCACTGTCTGCCCCTCAAGCCTGTGAGAAATGGAATATTTCTTGCCACCTCAGTAAACAAAAGATGCCACAGTCATCCTCTCCAATGTGAGCGGGCAGGCCCTGAGGAACTCAGGATATGCAAATACAGGATGCAGGCCCCAGAGACCTGAGGTGCATATCAA
The DNA here is from genome assembly GCF_026419965.1 of Kogia breviceps. Classification (NCBI taxonomy): domain Eukaryota; kingdom Metazoa; phylum Chordata; class Mammalia; order Artiodactyla; family Physeteridae; genus Kogia; species Kogia breviceps. Next base: position 13,834 of record NW_026711825.1, read on the forward strand.
AGGAAGGAATTTGTGAGCCTGACTCTGGCATCTTAGCATACAAAGGAAAGCCCTGCATTGCTCACCTTGGGAGAGCAGGTTCTCCTTAGCTGACAATCACCTTTTCACGTCCCCCATCACCTGCGCCAGCCCCCCGCCCTGTCCCCTCCCCCCCCCCGGTGCTTTAGCTCAGGGAGGAAGGGGCGCACAGGGCCTCGGCTGAACAAGAGGCCTGGGAGCCTCGGGAGGAACTTTCGGCCGCTTTGCCCGCCGTCGGGAGGAGGGTCGCTGACGCTGCGGCCGGACCCTGCGCCTCCCTCGCCCCGTGTCCCCTCAGGACGTTCAGCCGCCCTCTCCCCACGCCCCCCCGGGCCCCGCGAGCCAGGCTGAGGGCAGGGCCGAGAGGAGGGGCCGAAGTTCCCCGGGACCAGACCCCGAGGCCTCTCGTTCTGCACAGCAGCGGCGGGTGGCAGCGAAACGCTTCCCCTCAGAAGCTGCTCTTGCGCGGCCGCCCGGGCACCGGACCCACTTACCCGGCCCGCCCCACGACTGTCGCGGCTTCGGCCGCCGGGGCCCCTCCGCAGCCGGCAGCGTCAGTGAGGCCGCCCTCCCCTCGGGCTCCAGGGCAGCTCCGTGACGGCGGACGGAAGAGACCCCGAGCCGGGAGCTCCAGCTCTGAGGAAACGCGGGCTCCGTTCTGGGCGCTGCGGGTGGGGCCGCTCTGCCTGAGGCCTCCTGGGAGGGAGCGGGGCGCCGGGGGAGGAGCCGCCAGGAGCTCAGGGCCCCGTCGGGGGTCCTGGAGGGGCGGCCCGGCCTGAGGGCCCCGCCCACTGTGGCCGCAGCACAGGCCTTTTCCCTGCAATCCTACACAAAAAGTCAGAAAGATACACACGGTCTACAGTGAATGTTCACAAATGGTGGTTGCTGCTGTGCTTACTATCCTATTAAACGTGGGAAATCCATAACACACTTGAAGTTAGAAGTTAACTATGAATGTTTACCTTTCCTTATTATGTCTCTGCTATTCACAATTGTCGTTAATGAATCAGAGACTGTGGCATCACTAGTTAAAAATGAGCTCGTTAAAAAAATAGAACTCAGGCCCACCGGCCCTACTGTATCAGAATCTGCAATTTTACACTCTCTCCAGTGTACTTGTGGACCCATGAATAGTTGAAAGGTACATTTCTACCTCGACATGTCTTTTCTGTCTGAGAAATACTCACATTTTATCCAGTTTGATATAAATAAAACACTCAAAAATGCATATGTCCGTGTTGAAACCACCATTTTATCATTTCTTTTCCAGATAACTATAGTCTCTATACTGGTTTTATGGATCACATGACATACTCTTTTTTGTAGTTAGAAATAGAGAAAGCTACTTTGTAAAAAAAATTATATATATATATATATATATATATATATATATATGTGTGTGTGTGTGTGGATAATAGAAGACACTCTTCTAAATTAAAACCAGTTCTCTTAATTTGCTCTTTTCTTCTTGGGTCACATTATGAACTCTTCCCGTGGCCACATGTCATGTGTACTTTTAATTTCAGGGACTGCTGATATCCCAGGATGTGCCCATAGATTTCTCTCAAGAGGACTGGGAATGCCTGGACCGAGATCAATGGGAATTGTACAGGGATGTGATGTGACAAAAGTATAGGATCATGCTCTCCTTGGGTGAGGATACCTTCCTTCCAGAATTCCTTATCCACCCACAGGGTTTAGAGTCCTTCATTTGTAGAATGTCTCCTGGAATGTTCTGCTTCCTACAATAGGGTTTCAGATTGCAACGTTTCAGGAAATATTGGGAGTTTGTGGGTATAATTTATGTTATTCTTTGCAAATTGCAGCCTCCTTTTTAATATACTTTGTAACTGCTTGGGATGTGTCTATATGAACAGTGTACTATATGCTTCTGTTATAGTCCTTACAATATTTTATTCTCTTATTATCTGTAACAACCTTCCATGGATTCCTTGGGCTTAAGGTGTATTAAAAGGGAGACGGCGATTCTGGGACTTCCCTGGTGATGCAGTGGTTAAGACTGCGCCTGCCAATTCAGGGGACACGGGTTCGATCCCTAGTCTGGGAAGATCCCACGTGCAACGGAGCAACTAACCCAGTGGGCCACAACTACTGAGCCTGCGTGCCACAACTACTGAAGCTGGTGCACCTTGAGCCTGTGTGCCACTTATTTTTAGAGAATAAAATCACCTCTGAGTGATTACAATTTAGACCAGCTAGTCAAAATTCTTTATCACCTGTTCTTCTCAAACACTGATCAATGGAACAAGTTTTACTAGGGATAAGAGTGTAATTGTATTCTAGAGTTCATATCGGCAATATGGTTTTTGACCTTGATGCTGGATCACGACATTTCAATGGTATAACTGCTATTAATTGTCTCTTTGTTCAATGATTAAAGTCTCACATGATCTGAGTTCAGACTGGAGCCATCCTGGTTGGTTTCTGTCTATTGCAGATTTCTTCCAGTATGAAAGGACAAGAGCAATACGGCTTACTTTACACAATGTCTTCAAACTAAATGATGACATAATCTACATTCAATTAATTTATACATACCCTACTGTAGAGCAGGGTTTGTTACGGTGGCAGAGCCCGGTAATTATGTAAAACTGAAACTTTTATCTGCACTGGTTCAAGTCCTCCTCCTAAGAATATGTTTATAATCAACACTCTTTCACAAGTTACCCAATTTAATTCACCAGAGCATTCCTCATATTAACTAAATGGAAAATCCTAAGCTATATACAAATCCAGAAAGGGCCAAAAATCATCTGCCCACATGGATTATTACAACCCATTGCTGAGGCATTCAAATTACTTATTAAAGACCCACTATGTCCATCAACAGCATCAATTTATATATTATTGCCCCAATGCTAGCCTTAACCCTGGCTCTCACAACATGAATTCCTCTTCCCATATCTTAGCCACTAATTAATATAAATGTAGGCATACTCTTTATATTAGCCATATCACACCTAGCCATTTATTCCGTCCTCAGTTCTGGATGAGCTTCACATTCAACATACTCACTCACTGGAGCTCTAGGGACAGTAGCATAGACAATCTCATATGAAGTAATGTAGCAGTTATTCTATCCTCAGTCTTACTGATAAATGGATCATTTACACTTTCAACAGTAATGATTACACAGGAACACCTATGACTATTTTCTTCTGACCCCTACTCAGAATTTTATTATCTCCGCAGTAGCAGAGATTCAATGAAGCCTCACTTGATTCAACAGAAGTAGAATCAAAACCTGTATATGACTTCAATGTAGAAGATGTAGCAGGCCCATTCACCTCTTCCTTGCTAGACAATATGTCAATTTCCTTATAATAAACATTTCCACAACAATCCATTTGTAGGAGCATTCGACAATCCCTAGGTGCCAGAATTATATACACCCCAAGTCATCATTAAAACACATCTAACAATCTCCTTTCTATGAATTTGAGCATCCTACCCACAATTTTGATATGATCAACGTCTACATCTCGTATAAAAATTTTTTTTCTACTAACATTAGCCCGATGTATATGAGAGTTTTCACTACCTGTCATCATACCAGGCAACCCACCACAAACTTAAGAAATATGTCTGACAAAAGAGTTACTGTGATAGAGTAAATTATAGAGGTTTCAATGCTCTTATTCCTGGAATTGAATTCTTCCTAAGAATTTTATATTCTCCATGTTACCACATTACAGCACATGCTATATACTAAGGTTCACTAGGTAAGCTTCAGGCCCATACCCCCAACATGTTGTCGTAGATCCTTCCTGTACTAATAAACTCTCATTGTTTTTACTATCATTCTACTGACCATTATCACAGGAAATATAATTGTATAAGAAGCTCACACTGGTTAATGGTATCCCCATTCTAATAAAAAACACAAACCCATAAGCTACAGAAGCATCCAACAAATATTTCCTAAAACAATCCACCACACCAATACTACTTATAATGGCTAGTATCATTAATCTAATATACTCTGGTCATGGAACACAATGAATAACAAAAATCTTTCATCCAGCAGCATCCACCCTCATGACAATCGCCCTTATCACAAAAGTAGGACTTTCCCCATTTCACTTCTGAGTGCCTCAAGTCACACAAGGCGTCCCATGAACAGCAGGCCTGATGCTATTAATATGACAAAAGTGCACCCCTGTCAGTTTTATACCACATGTCACCATCCATCAACCTAAATATACTATTAATCATAGTGATATTATAAATCATAGCTGGAGGCTGAGGGAGATTTAGTCAGACTCACCTGGAAAAAATTACACCCTCCTCATCAAGTGCCCATATAGGATGAATAACAGCCGTTATAAAGTATATTCCGATTATAACAATCCTAAACATACTAATTTATATCATAACAATACTCTCTTCTTATTATTTATGCCCGGAGCATGGACTACAAGAGTGTCATTATCACACACATGAGGTAAAACACCTCCCATCACAATCCTTTTCCTCACCATTATAGTCTCATTAGGACATAGTCCATCACTATCAGGGTTTTTACCCAAATGAATACTTACCCAAGAGATAACGAAAATGACAACATCATTCTACCAACATTAATAGCCATCACAGCAGTGCTCAGCATATATTTCTACTTGCAGCTAACATACTCCACATCACTAACTGTATTCCCTTCATGAAACAACACAAAAACAAAGCACATTGAACATTCAAAGAAATAACCTTCCTATCATTACCAATCATAAAACCCAGACAATTACTCTACATAACACCCATTCCATCCGTGCTGGACTAGGAATTTAGGTTAGTTCAGACCAAGAGCTTTCATAACCCAAAACAAGTAAAATTTACTTAATTTCTAAAAATAAGGATTGAAAGACTTCATCCTACATCAATTGAATGTAAAGCAAACATTGTAGTTAAGCCAAATCTTTAGGAGACTGATGAGTTTTAACCCCAGGAAACTTTAGTTAACAGGCAAATCCTCTAGTCAACTGGCTTCAATCTGCTTCTTCTTCATTTGAGAAAGAAAAAAAGAAAAAAGGCAGGAAAATCTCTGGCAGAATTGAAGCTGCTTCTCTGAAATTACAATTCAATTTGTTGATTCACCACAGGGTTTGTGAGAAAGAGGGCTCAATCTCTGTCTTCAGATTTACAGTCGAATGCTAGCTCAGTCATTTTACCTCTGTTCATACACTGTTGATTATTTTCAACAAATCACCAAGATATCGGCATCTTATAATTACTATTTGGTGCTTGAGCTGGAGTAGCAGGCAGCACCTTAAGAATATTAACCCAGGCTGAGCTATGCTAACCTGGAGCGCTACTTGGAGACGCACAAATCTGTAACGTGGTCATAACAGTCCCTGCACTTGTAATAATTTTCTTTATTGTTGTACCCATTATATTGCAGGGTTTGAAAACTCACTTGGGCCACTAATAACTCGCACACCTTAGGTAGCATTTCCCCGAGTAAACCATGTAAATTTTTGACTACTTCCCCCATCGTTCTTACTCCTACTCATGTCACCAATAGTAGAAGCTTGTTCTGGTACCAGTGGACCGTGTATTCAGCTCTAGCCTGCAACCTGGCCCACGCAGGAGCCTCTGTCGACATAACCATTTCCTCCTTACATTTATCAGGTGTCTCCTCAATTCTTGGTGCTATTGCTTTTATTACTATAGTCTTTCATACAAAACCAGCAGTCATACCCCAATACCAAACACCATTATTTGTTTAATCTTCCCCAACTATAGCCATATTACTATAATTACCACTCTCAGTCCGAGCAGCCAGAATTGCCATACTCTTAAGAGATAGAAATCTCAACACTACTTTCTCTGACCCTGCAGGAGGAGGCCGAATCCTATACCAACACCTATTTTGATTCTTTGGTCACCCTGAAGTCTGTATTCATGGCCTACCAGGGTTTGTTATAAATTCACACATCATTACACACTATTTAGGACAAAAGGTGCCTTTCAGCTATTTAGGAATAGTATGAGTCATGCCCACTGGCTTTTTAGGATTTCTCTTGTGGGCCCATCATATATTTACCATAGGGAGAGCTGTCCACTCAGGAGCATACTTTGCAAAAGCTACCATAATTGCTTCTATCCCGACAGGAGTGTGCTTTCTCTGGTTGCAGTGAGCAGTTGCGACTCTACGCTGCGGTGCATTGCCTTTTCACTGAAAAGGCTTTCTTTATTGCAGAGCATGGCTTTCACGCTCTAGAGGGCAGGCTCAGTAGTTGTGGCACATGGGCTTTTTGCTCCACGGCAGGTGGAATATTCCCACACGATGGCTCGAACCCGTGTCCCCTGCATTGGCAGGCAAATTCTTAACCACTGCACCACCAGGGAAGTCCCTGGTTAGCAACTGTTCACGGAGGTAATATTATATGACCTCCAATATATTATGAGTTTTAGGCTTTAGTTTTTCTTTTTACAGTAGGAGGTTTCACAGGAATCATCTTAGTGAACTCATCCCCGGACGCTATCCTCCAGGATACATACTATGTAGCAGCACACTTCCATGACCTAATGTCCATGGGAGCGGGCTTCACTATTACGGGAGGCTTCCTACACGGATTCCCACTATTCTCAGGTTACACAGTGAACTCAGCATGAGCAAAAAGTCACTTCACGCGTATATTTGTAGTAGTAAATATGACTTCCCGCAGCACTTTCTGGCCTCTCAGGAATGTCATTACTTCAGTCTCAGTACTCGGAGGCACACACAACATGAAATATTGTGTCTTTTGGCTCACTCATCTCAATAGCAGCAGTAGTGCTAATCATAATCTTCATACTTTGAAAAGCATTTGCATCTAAACAAGAAGGCTAAGCACTAGAAACTGATACTCCTAACCTAGAATTGTTACATAAATGTCCTCCACCATATCCTATGTTTCAAGATCCTACCTATGTAAATATAAAATAAGGAAGGTCTCAAGTCCTTTTCAACCACTTTCAAGCCAACACCGTAACAATTATGTCTTTCTCAATAAATGAGATAAAAGTAAAAAGTGATGTAGCTTTGTCAAACTTAAATCAGAGGCTAAAATCCTGTATATCACGAAGGCATATCAATTTCATCTAGGATCTCAAGATATAACATCACCGATTATGGAAGAACATTTACATTCTCATCATCACACATTAATAGTGATTTTTGAAACTAGTTCTCTATATTATTTCTCTAACATTGACAACTAAAATAACTCATATACATATAATAGATGCACAGGTAGAGAAAATGTGAACAATTTATCAGCCATTATTGTAATCTTAATTGCTCTATCATCATTGTGAATCCTTTACATGATACATGAAATCAATAACTCTTCCCAAACCATAAAATCGATGGGTCAGTAATGATACTGAAGCTACAAATACACAGATTATGAAGATTTAAATGTTGGCTCCTCTGTAATCCCCACATCAGGGCTAAAACCAGGAGAATAATGACTAATAGAAGTCAACAACCACGGAGTTAGAGAGAGTCATAGAATATTAGTTTCATCTGAAATTGTTGTACACTCCTGAGCTGTTCCTTCTCAGGCCTAAAAAGGGCTGCTATCCCAGGACGCCTAAATTAAAGAATCCTAATACCAACAGGACCAGGCCTATGTTGTAGACAAGAGAGCTCATTTTCCTGAGTTCAAAGACAGGCCAGAGGGATATGGCTGAGATGAGAGGTGAATCTGGAGCCCATGGGGATGCACTCTCCAAGCTCCAGGATAGGAATGGGCCATTATTGGTTTAATGGACCTCTGGGGTCCCAGGCCACCCACACCACACCCTCCCGAGCAGGATCTTGGCAACATTCCCTGTCAGTGATGAGGCAACCTTGCACTTGTCACGCCCCGATGTTGTGTCCTATGTGGGCACCATGCTGTGGGGACCACACCCACACTCTGCAGGTCCATGCTACAGGGTCCTTCTTGCCTCAGGAGTAGAGACCACCCAGCAAGCAGTTCGCTCCCCAACCAGCAGGAGGAGGGGAGGAGAGCAGGGGCACCAGGGGAATCTCACTCAGACAACAACACCCAGTGGTGCCAGCGGGGACAGTGATGATGCAGATGAGGCCCAGACCAAGAGATGCGACCAGAGGACACAAAAGGCAGCTGATCAGGTCCTGACTCAACTGCATCCCGGACACCTTTGTCCCTCCTACGCCCCTTCCTCATACATCCCCTCCTGAAATGCAGATTCTTCAGATGCAAACAGGCAGAGCCTCAGACTGAAAGTCAGCTCTTCCAAAATGACCCGTCAGCAAACACTGCAGGATGGCGCTCCAGTGGGGGCCCTGGAGTCCACAACTCAGGGACTGAAGGGGACATCGGTGCCAGGGCCAGTGTGAGGGGATGGGGAGTGAGACTTTCATGGTTGTGGAATGCTGGTTTTGCAAGATGAAAAGTTCTAGGCGTGGTGGTGATGGCTCCACGAGAAAGTGAATAGATCTGATGCCTCAGAAACGTGCACTTAAAATGGTGACGATGGTAAAGGGTATGTGATGTGTGTTTTATTTCACTTAAATTCATAAAATAATGTCTTTTTAAATCAGAGTCCATTTCGACTCCCGTTCATCACAAATGTCGGAGACCCAAACACATTCCCCTACCTTAGGGGCCATCACGGTGCCCTCACATGGCACATGGGAGACCGTTCTCACGGGGGCCTAGTCTGTGCTCACCTCACCTCTGTCCAGGGAGACCCAGGCAGTGGTGACCCCCATAGATTAGACATATGATATGCTATGATATTCATATGACACCACCGAACATTGTCACTCACCAGCACACAGAGCAGCACCCCACTCAAACATGCATGACCTCATATGAATGCGACAAGATTAAGGGAAGAAAAGGAACCACAGGTTAATCAGGGCAACACCCTTAACGCAGAGGTTGGAAATGTCAAAGGGGTAAAGACACACTGCAGGCAAAGAGCACATAGGGGTCTCCCCATACATGTGATCCTGACCCATGCAGATGTGGTGAGACCCATACAGTGCCCGTACCCTATAGCTGGGGTCACACATCCACACTCACCACAGTGACCCCACCTCCCCAGACCCTGCACCTAAAGTCACACGTTCTCTCTCAACACGTGACCCCACCTCCTCAGACCCCTCCACCTGGGTCACATGTCCACAGTCCCAGGGTGAACCGCCCTCTGCAGACGTCCCCAACTGGGGTCACACGTGCACATCCTCCAGGGTGACCTCATCTCCCCAGACCCTGCAACTGTGGTCACATGTCCCCTTGGTCAAGGCACCCTGGCTCTGCTGCTTGCTCCCCTAATGTAGAAACAACCTGGGTTCCTGGGACCTCCTGGGATGGGAAAAAGTGTAAGGTGGGTCTCCTGTCCCCACACTTGTCCCACAGACGTCCTCCTCTTTTCACTTTGGTTCTGTGTGATCTTACTTTTTTAAAGCTTTCATGCTAGAGTTGAACATATTACTTGGTTCTGGCAGGCGCAGTCTCACTTGTCTCACTTACTTGTTGAGAAACTCACAGGACAGCAGGGCTGAAAGCCGAAGGGCAGCTCTGGACACTGCTGACTAGGGACGGCAGACAGGAAGGAGAGCTCAGCAGCAGCCTCAGCTGTTACCCATCGGCCTTTTGCCCGATCTGCGTGCCCTGCAATCAATTCACCAGCTAAACCTGCCTCCCTTCGCACCATGCACGTGCTGGTAAATTGGAATAATCAGCAGGTAGCCCTCCTGAGGGTTATCCACGAGCCCCAAGGAAGGTGAACCTTGCAGGAATAAAGACTAAGGCCATGCCCATAGCACTGCCCTTGGGAGGACCAGGTCACCACAGTCAGAAGAGAGGGTGTTACCTAGACAAGCCCACCTCGGCTCCAGACCCAGACATCTAAGCACTGACTTTCAAATGCAGGCACGGAGCTTCCCAGTACTGAGGCCAGGCCGGCTCTCTTCCCAGCTCTCCATACTCCTAGCGTACACGGAACATGGTCAGGTCTAAATCTTCTTATTATAGACAACACATGGTCAGCTCTAAACATAAACAGTAGACAGCACATGGAGAGGTCTAAATTTACCGTGTAGACAGAACTTGATCATGTTTCAACTAGCTTAGGGCTGAGCTCATAGGAGGTACAGATCACACATATGAGTCTCTCATCTTTGGACACCCACATCAGGAAACTGAACAATATCATTGTCATTAAACATTTCAACAGGCAAAAGAGAAATGTTACCAGTGTCTCTGGCCATCTGATGGTCAGGATCCTCATGTGATCCAAGAATTTCTTAGAGTGCAGCCCAGTCTGCGGCCAGGCCAGACAAGAAGTGGCCTGATTCCAGCCTCCCAGGCTTCCAGAAGGAGGCGGCCGCACAGGAGGCCCAGGCAGGACAGTTCTGCATGGTGCGGGCCAGGAGAGCCTGTCTGTCCATTCCACTGGCCGATTCCGGGTGGGGTGCTCAGGGCTGCTGAGAGCCCCGCGCTCAATTCCTGCCTCCCTGAAGCATGTGCGTGTGCGTGTGCGTGTGCCTGTGTGTGTGTGTGTGTGTGTGTGTGTGTTTAGAGGGGGCAGTGGCTGACGGCTCCCACGGCTCCCGTCCCGGGCACCGTGCTGTCTTCGAGGGGAGGCACGGGGAGAGGTAGGGGCACAGAAGCCGTTGGAGAGGAGAACCCACCGTGGAAACGCTTGCACACTGGCTGGCCCCACACGGGGACCCGAGAGCCCATCGTGGGCCAAATGTCCCCCCCAGCCCCCACCCCCGAGGGCAGGGCACCTGCTCTTTCAACAGCACAGGGTCTCACATGAAGTAGACTCAGTGGGGACTGTCACCCCTCCCACTCCTAATGCTCAGTTTGGGGAGAATGAACCCCCTTGACTGGGCGATGGGACCCTGTGATGAAACATGTGGTGCCCCATCCAAGTCGGGGTCTGGCTGACAGATGGGAACACAGGAGCCACGTGCAGGGCCTGGAGGCCAGGCCAACAGGACGAGCTCCTCCAGCCTTGGTCTAGCTCTCCAACTGTGACATTGTAGTTTATAGGGGACCTAGGGCAGGTGACTGAATGTAATGGGGGCCTCAGGTGGACCCTGAATGGGACTTAGAGAAGGTGGGAAGGATGTCACTCAGACAGTGACAGTCATTGGAAGACAGACCCTGTGTCAGGACATCCTGCTTCATCCATTTAAATCCCTGACAGCTCTGATCTTTATGTGGAAAAGCAGGAATGTTAGAGCAGATGCGTGCGGACATATCTGGGGCACAATTCAGTCTGCAACCAACTTGCAAGTGGTTCCAGAAAACACACAGGTGTGCGCACAGGTAGACACAGCACACACACAAACATACGCATGCGCACAGCACAAATATATTCACACACTAGCATATGAACACACACGCACGCATGTACCCATGCACACACTAACGTGTGCCAGTGCACATACCTATGCACATGCACAGCATATGTAGGCAAACAGGCACATGCACACACGTAGCACACACACAGGGAATAAAGTGAATCCGTAAAGCATTAATTCCTGAACACAGGTGAAGCTGACATGTATTTTCCCTTTTTCTTAGCTTTGATGTTGTTCACAGTAAAAAGTTTAAAAAAAGAGTTAATGGCAGATGACTTTAGATTCAAAGGACTTTCTGACGTTATTCCACAATTATTATGACATGAGAAATGAATGTAGATATTACACGTGTCCACTAATGGATGAATGGAGAAGAAAAACACGGTCCATCGATACAAGGGAATGTTGTTCAGCCTAAAAAGGAAGGCAATTCTGACACAGCCTTCAGCAGGGATGAGCCTCGAGGGCATTATGCTCAGTGATGTAAGCTAGACACAAAACAACACGCAGTGCTGGCTCCATTCACACGAGGCCCCTAGAGCAGTCAGAAACATAGAGACAGAAAGTAGCGTGTTGAGTGCCAGGGGCTGAGGGGAGTGCGTGTTTAATGGGGACTGTTTCAATGTTGCAAGATGAGAAAGTTCTGGAGGACGATGGCGGTAAGGTTTGCACAACAGCACCAATTACTTCTTGACCCTGAAATGGCATTTAAAAATGGTTAAGATACTAAATTTTATGTTATGTGTATTGAACCACAATTTTAAAAACTTTTAAAAAACGAACAGGAAATAGTGTATGAATACTACTAGATGCACAACTTCACTAACCACCGAGGGATTAAAACCATAAGAAAAATACTGTGCATACACCTACCAGAATGCAGACATGAAAGACATAGTATCAGATATCAGCAGGCTGTGGGGCAATGGAAAGCCTGGTACGCAGCGGGCCGATGCAACCGCTTCTGAAACAATCGGGCCTCAGAGAGCGAAGTCCGCGCACGCACGCAGACCCGCAGGGCTCCTCCCAGCTGAACACAAACCTACCGGCACTGCACCAGGACACACGGACATGGACTCCGCAGCCACAGGAGCCAAACTGTAAAGAACATGAAGGCCATCACAATCGGATGCAGAAATGAACCATGCACGCTCCTATGAAGGAATATTCCACAGCAATGGAGTACATTTTGTTTAAAGTTCGTAAAACTATAAAAATTATTTTTTAAAAATCTCTATTCACAAGGTGAAGGAATCCCATGGACACGATGCTGCGCCATCAAGAGCAATAAAGCAGCATGCACGGTACACGCATTTACCGACTTTAGAACTAGGCAAAGCTGGGCTGCGTTGCGCAGAGATGCGTCCCTGGGCGAAAACTCTGAGGACAAGTCACTGGCACAAAATCAGGAGAACAGCTCCCTCACGGTGGGGAGGAGGCTGTGACGAGGGAAGGGCACTCCTGGGTGTCCACTCATCATGTTCTGTTCCTTGATCTTTATGATTATTCTTTACATGTATATAACCTAAACCTTAATATGTACTTACAGCTTATCATTTTTGTTTAGTAAAAAGGGAGTCTCCCCAACAAAGTAGAAGGAGACCTGCTCCTCCCAGGGAAGAAAAGGAATAGTTTCTACCAGTGAAATCTCGATACCATGGCTGCTTCGACCATCAAGGCTGACAGCAACTCCCGTGAGAGGGACACCGGGGCCACGACCCTCAGAAGGACGCTCGGGGGCCTCAGTCCTGGGTCACTGCCTCCGAGGAGTCCGCGACACATGTGCAAAAAAAAAAAGTCATTCGCCATTAACTCTTTTCTTAAAGTTTTTATTGTGAAAAACATCAAAGCTAAGAAAAAGGGAAAAATACATGTCAGCTTCACTTGCTTTCAGGAATTAATGCTTTACGGATTCACTTTATTCCCTGTGTGTGTACTACGTGTGTGCATGTGCCTGTATGCGTACATGTGCTGTGCATGTGCATAGGTATGTGCACCGGCACACGTTAGTGTGTGCGTGGGTACACGCGTGCGTGTGTGTTCATAGGCTAGTGTGTGAATATATTTGTGCTGTGCGCATGCGTATGTTTGTGTGTGTGCTGTGTCTACCTTTGCGCACACCTGTGTGTTTTCTGGAACCACTTGCAAGTTGGTTGCAGACTGAATTGTGCCCCAGATATGTCCGCACGCACCTGCTCTAACAATCCTGCGTAGCCACGTAAAGTTCAGAGATCGCAGGGATTTAAATGGATGGAGCAGGATGTCCTCACACAGGGTCTGTCTTCCAGTGACTGTCACTGTCTGAGTGACATCCTTCACACGTTCTTTAAGCCCCATTCAGGGTCCAGTTTAGACCCCATTACATTCAGTCACCTGCCTCAGGTCCCTTAATGCTACAATGTCACAGTTGGAGAGCTAGACCAAGGCTGGAGGTGCTTGTCCTGTTGGCCTGGCCTCCAGGCCCTGCACGTGGCTCCTGTGTTCCCATCTGTCAGCCAGACCCCGACTTGGATGGGGCACCACATGTTTCATCACAGGGTCCCATCGCCCAGTCAAGGGGGTTCATTCTCCCCAAACGGAGCATCAGGAGTGGGGGAGTGGGTGACATTCCCCACTGAGTCTCCTTCATGTGAGACCCTGTGCTGTTGAAAGAGCAGGCGCCCTGCCTTTGGGGGTGCGGGGCTGGGGGGTGGCATGTGGCCCACGATGGGTAGGCTGGTCCCCGGGTGGGGCGAGCCAGTGTGCAAGGAGCTCCGTGGTGAGTTCTCCTCTCCAATGGCTTCTGTGCCCCTACCTCTCCCCGTACCTCCCCTCGAAGATATCACGGTGCCCGGGACGGGAGCCGTGGGAGCCGTCAGCCACTGCCCCCTCTACACACACACAGATACACACACACACACACGCACACGCACACGCACACGCACATGCTGCAGGGAAGCAGGGCCTGAGCGCGGGGCTCTCAGCGGCCCTGAGCACCCCACCCGGAATCGGCCAGTGGAATGGACAGACAGGCTCTCCTGGCCCGCACCATGCAGAACTGTCCTGCCTGGGCCTCCTGTGCGGCCGCCTCCTTCTGGAAGCCTGGGAGGCTGGAATCAGGCCACTTCTTGTCTGGCCTGGCCGCAGACTGGGCTGCACTCTAAGAAGTTCTTGCATCACATGAGGATCCTGACCATCAGGTGGCCAGACACACTGGTAACATTTCTGTTTTGCCTGTTGAAATGTTTAATGACAATGATATTGTTCAGTTTCCTGATGTGGGTGTCCAAAGATGAGAGACTCATATGTGTGATCTGTACCTCCTATGAGCTCAGCCCTAAGCTAGTTGAAACATGATCAAGTTCTGTCTACACGGTAAATTTAGACCTCTCCATGTGCTGTCTACTGTTTATGTTTAGAGCTGACCATGTGTTGTCTATAATAAGAAGATTTAGACCTGACCATGTTCCGTGTACGCTAGGAGTATGGAGAGCTGGGAAGAGAGCCGGCCTGGCCTCAGTACTGGGAAGCTCCGTGCCTGCATTTGAAAGTCAGTGCTTAGATGTCTGGGTCTGGAGCCGAGGTGGGCTTGTCTAGGTAACACCCTCTCTTCTGACTGTGGTGACCTGGTCCTCCCAAGGGCAGTGCTATGGGCATGGCCTTAGTCTTTATTCCTGCAAGGTTCACCTTCCTTGGGGCTCGTGGATAACCCTCAGGAGGGCTACCTGCTGATTATTCCAATTTACCAGCACGTGCATGGTGCGAAGGGAGGCAGGTTTAGCTGGTGAATTGATTGCAGGGCACGCAGATCGGGCAAAAGGCCGATGGGTAACAGCTGAGGCTGCTGCTGAGCTCTCCTTCCTGTCTGCCGTCCCTAGTCAGCAGCGTCCAGAGCTGCCCTTCGGCTTTCAGCCCTGCTGTCCTATGAGTTTTCTCAACAAGTAAGTGAGACAAGAAAGTGAGACTGTGCCTGCCAGAACCAAGTAATGTGTTCAACTCTAGCATGAAAGCTTTAAAAAGAGGTAAAATCACACAGAACCAAAGTGAAAAGAGGAGGACGTCTGTGGGACAAGTGTGGGGACAGGAGACCCACCTTACACTTTTTCCCATCCCAGGAGGTCCCAGGAACCCAGGTTGTTTCTACATTAGGGGAGCAAGCAGCAGAGCCAGGGTGCCTTGACCAAGGGGACATGTGACCACAGTTGCAGGGTCTGGGGAGATGAGGTCACCCTGGAGGATGTGCACGTGTGACCCCAGTTGGGGACGTCTGCAGAGGGCGGTTCACCCTGGGACTGTGGACATGTGACCCAGGTGGAGGGGTCTGAGGAGGTGGGGTCACGTGTTGAGAGAGAACGTGTGACTTTAGGTGCAGGGTCTGGGGAGGTGGGGTCACTGTGGTGAGTGTGGATGTGTGACCCCAGCTATAGGGTACGGGCACTGTATGGGTCTCACCACATCTGCATGGGTCAGGATCACATGTATGGGGAGACCCCTATGTGCTCTTTGCCTGCAGTGTGTCTTTACCCCTTTGACATTTCCAACCTCTGCGTTAAGGGTGTTGCCCTGATTAACCTGTGGTTCCTTTTCTTCCCTTAATCTTGTCGCATTCATATGAGGTCATGCATGTTTGAGTGGGGTGCTGCTCTGTGTGCTGGTGAGTGACAATGTTCGGTGGTGTCATATGAATATCATAGCATATCATATGTCTAATCTATGGGGGTCACCACTGCCTGGGTCTCCCTGGACAGAGGTGAGGTGAGCACAGACTAGGCCCCCGTGAGAACGGTCTCCCATGTGCCATGTGAGGGCACCGTGATGGCCCCTAAGGTAGGGGAATGTGTTTGGGTCTCCGACATTTGTGATGAACGGGAGTCGAAATGGACTCTGATTTAAAAAGACATTATTTTATGAATTTAAGTGAAATAAAACACACGTCACATACCCTTTACCATCGTCACCATTTTAAGTGCACGTTTCTGAGGCATCAGATCTATTCACTTTCTCGTGGAGCCATCACCACCACGCCTAGAACTTTTCATCTTGCAAAACCAGCATTCCACAACCATGAAAGTCTCACTCCCCATCCCCTCACACTGGCCCTGGCACCGATGTCCCCTTCAGTCCCTGAGTTGTGGACTCCAGGGCCCCCACTGGAGCGCCATCCTGCAGTGTTTGCTGACGGGTCATTTTGGAAGAGCTGACTTTCAGTCTGAGGCTCTGCCTGTTTGCATCTGAAGAATCTGCATTTCAGGAGGGGATGTATGAGGAAGGGGCGTAGGAGGGACAAAGGTGTCCGGGATGCAGTTGAGTCAGGACCTGATCAGCTGCCTTTTGTGTCCTCTGGTCGCATCTCTTGGTCTGGGCCTCATCTGCATCATCACTGTCCCCGCTGGCACCACTGGGTGTTGTTGTCTGAGTGAGATTCCCCTGGTGCCCCTGCTCTCCTCCCCTCCTCCTGCTGGTTGGGGAGCGAACTGCTTGCTGGGTGGTCTCTACTCCTGAGGCAAGAAGGACCCTGTAGCATGGACCTGCAGAGTGTGGGTGTGGTCCCCACAGCATGGTGCCCACATAGGACACAACATCGGGGCGTGACAAGTGCAAGGTTGCCTCATCACTGACAGGGAATGTTGCCAAGATCCTGCTCGGGAGGGTGTGGTGTGGGTGGCCTGGGACCCCAGAGGTCCATTAAACCAATAATGGCCCATTCCTATCCTGGAGCTTGGAGAGTGCATCCCCATGGGCTCCAGATTCACCTCTCATCTCAGCCATATCCCTCTGGCCTGTCTTTGAACTCAGGAAAATGAGCTCTCTTGTCTACAACATAGGCCTGGTCCTGTTGGTATTAGGATTCTTTAATTTAGGCGTCCTGGGATAGCAGCCCTTTTTAGGCCTGAGAAGGAACAGCTCAGGAGTGTACAACAATTTCAGATGAAACTAATATTCTATGACTCTCTCTAACTCCGTGGTTGTTGACTTCTATTAGTCATTATTCTCCTGGTTTTAGCCCTGATGTGGGGATTACAGAGGAGCCAACATTTAAATCTTCATAATCTGTGTATTTGTAGCTTCAGTATCATTACTGACCCATCGATTTTATGGTTTGGGAAGAGTTATTGATTTCATGTATCATGTAAAGGATTCACAATGATGATAGAGCAATTAAGATTACAATAATGGCTGATAAATTGTTCACATTTTCTCTACCTGTGCATCTATTATATGTATATGAGTTATTTTAGTTGTCAATGTTAGAGAAATAATATAGAGAACTAGTTTCAAAAATCACTATTAATGTGTGATGATGAGAATGTAAATGTTCTTCCATAATCGGTGATGTTATATCTTGAGATCCTAGATGAAATTGATATGCCTTCGTGATATACAGGATTTTAGCCTCTGATTTAAGTTTGACAAAGCTACATCACTTTTTACTTTTATCTCATTTATTGAGAAAGACATAATTGTTACGGTGTTGGCTTGAAAGTGGTTGAAAAGGACTTGAGACCTTCCTTATTTTATATTTACATAGGTAGGATCTTGAAACATAGGATATGGTGGAGGACATTTATGTAACAATTCTAGGTTAGGAGTATCAGTTTCTAGTGCTTAGCCTTCTTGTTTAGATGCAAATGCTTTTCAAAGTATGAAGATTATGATTAGCACTACTGCTGCTATTGAGATGAGTGAGCCAAAAGACACAATATTTCATGTTGTGTGTGCCTCCGAGTACTGAGACTGAAGTAATGACATTCCTGAGAGGCCAGAAAGTGCTGCGGGAAGTCATATTTACTACTACAAATATACGCGTGAAGTGACTTTTTGCTCATGCTGAGTTCACTGTGTAACCTGAGAATAGTGGGAATCCGTGTAGGAAGCCTCCCGTAATAGTGAAGCCCGCTCCCATGGACATTAGGTCATGGAAGTGTGCTGCTACATAGTATGTATCCTGGAGGATAGCGTCCGGGGATGAGTTCACTAAGATGATTCCTGTGAAACCTCCTACTGTAAAAAGAAAAACTAAAGCCTAAAACTCATAATATATTGGAGGTCATATAATATTACCTCCGTGAACAGTTGCTAACCAGGGACTTCCCTGGTGGTGCAGTGGTTAAGAATTTGCCTGCCAATGCAGGGGACACGGGTTCGAGCCATCGTGTGGGAATATTCCACCTGCCGTGGAGCAAAAAGCCCATGTGCCACAACTACTGAGCCTGCCCTCTAGAGCGTGAAAGCCATGCTCTGCAATAAAGAAAGCCTTTTCAGTGAAAAGGCAATGCACCGCAGCGTAGAGTCGCAACTGCTCACTGCAACCAGAGAAAGCACACTCCTGTCGGGATAGAAGCAATTATGGTAGCTTTTGCAAAGTATGCTCCTGAGTGGACAGCTCTCC
Organism: Kogia breviceps; assembly: GCF_026419965.1. Lineage (NCBI taxonomy): Eukaryota > Metazoa > Chordata > Mammalia > Artiodactyla > Physeteridae > Kogia > Kogia breviceps. Next base: position 32,577 of record NW_026711825.1, read on the forward strand.
CTATGGTAAATATATGATGGGCCCACAAGAGAAATCCTAAAAAGCCAGTGGGCATGACTCATACTATTCCTAAATAGCTGAAAGGCACCTTTTGTCCTAAATAGTGTGTAATGATGTGTGAATTTATAACAAACCCTGGTAGGCCATGAATACAGACTTCAGGGTGACCAAAGAATCAAAATAGGTGTTGGTATAGGATTCGGCCTCCTCCTGCAGGGTCAGAGAAAGTAGTGTTGAGATTTCTATCTCTTAAGAGTATGGCAATTCTGGCTGCTCGGACTGAGAGTGGTAATTATAGTAATATGGCTATAGTTGGGGAAGATTAAACAAATAATGGTGTTTGGTATTGGGGTATGACTGCTGGTTTTGTATGAAAGACTATAGTAATAAAAGCAATAGCACCAAGAATTGAGGAGACACCTGATAAATGTAAGGAGGAAATGGTTATGTCGACAGAGGCTCCTGCGTGGGCCAGGTTGCAGGCTAGAGCTGAATACACGGTCCACTGGTACCAGAACAAGCTTCTACTATTGGTGACATGAGTAGGAGTAAGAACGATGGGGGAAGTAGTCAAAAATTTACATGGTTTACTCGGGGAAATGCTACCTAAGGTGTGCGAGTTATTAGTGGCCCAAGTGAGTTTTCAAACCCTGCAATATAATGGGTACAACAATAAAGAAAATTATTACAAGTGCAGGGACTGTTATGACCACGTTACAGATTTGTGCGTCTCCAAGTAGCGCTCCAGGTTAGCATAGCTCAGCCTGGGTTAATATTCTTAAGGTGCTGCCTGCTACTCCAGCTCAAGCACCAAATAGTAATTATAAGATGCCGATATCTTGGTGATTTGTTGAAAATAATCAACAGTGTATGAACAGAGGTAAAATGACTGAGCTAGCATTCGACTGTAAATCTGAAGACAGAGATTGAGCCCTCTTTCTCACAAACCCTGTGGTGAATCAACAAATTGAATTGTAATTTCAGAGAAGCAGCTTCAATTCTGCCAGAGATTTTCCTGCCTTTTTTCTTTTTTTCTTTCTCAAATGAAGAAGAAGCAGATTGAAGCCAGTTGACTAGAGGATTTGCCTGTTAACTAAAGTTTCCTGGGGTTAAAACTCATCAGTCTCCTAAAGATTTGGCTTAACTACAATGTTTGCTTTACATTCAATTGATGTAGGATGAAGTCTTTCAATCCTTATTTTTAGAAATTAAGTAAATTTTACTTGTTTTGGGTTATGAAAGCTCTTGGTCTGAACTAACCTAAATTCCTAGTCCAGCACGGATGGAATGGGTGTTATGTAGAGTAATTGTCTGGGTTTTATGATTGGTAATGATAGGAAGGTTATTTCTTTGAATGTTCAATGTGCTTTGTTTTTGTGTTGTTTCATGAAGGGAATACAGTTAGTGATGTGGAGTATGTTAGCTGCAAGTAGAAATATATGCTGAGCACTGCTGTGATGGCTATTAATGTTGGTAGAATGATGTTGTCATTTTCGTTATCTCTTGGGTAAGTATTCATTTGGGTAAAAACCCTGATAGTGATGGACTATGTCCTAATGAGACTATAATGGTGAGGAAAAGGATTGTGATGGGAGGTGTTTTACCTCATGTGTGTGATAATGACACTCTTGTAGTCCATGCTCCGGGCATAAATAATAAGAAGAGAGTGTTGTTATGATATAAATTAGTATGTTTAGGATTGTTATAATCGGAATATACTTTATAACGGCTGTTATTCATCCTATATGGGCACTTGATGAGGAGGGTGTAATTTTTTCCAGGTGAATCTGACTAAATCTCCCTCAGCTTCCAGCTATGATTTATAATATCACTATGATTAATAGTATATTTAGGTTGATGGATGGTGACATATGATATAAAGCTGATAGGGGTGCACTTTTATCATATTAATAGCATCAGGCCTGCTGTTCATGGGACGCCTTGTGTGACGTGAGGCACTCAGAAGTGAAATGGGGAAAGTCCTACTTTTGTGACAAGGGCGATTGTCATGAGGGTGGATGCTGCTGGATGAAAGATTTTTGTTATTCGTTGTGTTCCATGACCAGAGTATATTAGATTAATGATACTAGCCATTATAAGTAGTATTGGTATGGTGGATTGTTTTAGGAAATATTTGTTGGATGCTTCTGTAGCTTATGGGTTTGTGTTTTTTATTAGAATGGGGATACCATTAACCAGTGTGAGCTTCTTATACAATTATATTTCCTGTGATAATGGTCAGTAGAATGATAGTAAAAACAATGAGAGTTTATTAGTACAGGAAGGATCTACGACAACATGTTGGGGGTATGGGCCTGAAGCTTACCTAGTGAACCTTAGTATATAGCATGTGCTGTAATGTGGTAACATGGAGAATATAAAATTCTTAGGAAGAATTCAATTCCAGGAATAAGAGCATTG